>NW_025727904.1:0-138880 GCF_021461385.2 Schistocerca piceifrons
TTTAATACAAAAGGCACAATGCCGACTTAACTACAAGAGGACTGGACACTCTAACTTTCTATGATTTGAACGTCTCCTGAGAGTCCAGTTTTAGATTCCGATGCTTCACTTCAGGTCTATTGTATCCCTTTGAGCTTCTTATTGACGATGAAACACAGATATTGCATCTGAATTTAATACAAAAGGCACAATGCCGACATAAGTACAGGAGGACTGACACTCTAAGTTTCTATGATTTGAAACTCTCTCTTGAGTCAAGTTTAGATTCCGATGCTTCACTTCAGGTTTACTGTATCCCTTGGACCTTCATATTGACGATGAAACACAGAAATTGCATCGGAATTAAATTTAAAATGCACAATGCCGACTTAAGTACAAGAGCACTGACACTCTAAATTTCTATGATTTGAACTTCTCCCGTGAGTCCTGTTTTAGATTCCGATGCTTCACTTCAGGTTTACTGTATACCTTTTTCCTTCTTATTGACGATGTAACTCAGAAATTGCATCTGAATTTAATACAAAACGCACAATGCCGACTTAACTACAAGAGGACTGACCAATCTATCTTTCTATGATATGAACCTCTCCTGTGAGTCCAGTTATAGATTCCGATGCTTCACTTCAATTTTACTGTATACCTTGGACCTTCTTATTGACGATGAAACACAGAAATTGCATCTGAATTTAATACAAAAGGCCCAATGACGACTTAAGTACAAGAGGACTGACACTCTAACTTTGTATGATTTGAACCCCCTCCTATGAGTCCAGTTTTAGATTCCGATGCTTCGCTTCAGGTTTACTGTTTCCCTTGGACCTTCTTATTGACGATGAAACACAGAAATTGCAACCGAATTTATTACAAAAGGCACAATGCCGACTTAAGTACAAGAGGACTAAAAAACTCTAAATTTCTATGATTTGAACCCCTCCTCTGAGTCCCTGTTTTAGTTTCCGGTGCTTCACTTCAGGTTTGCTGTATACCATGGACCTTGTTATTGACGATAAAACACAGAAATTGCATCTGAATTTAATACAAAAGGCACAACGCCGACTTAAGTACAAGAGGACTGACACTTAACTCTCTATGATTTGAACCTCTCCTGTGAGTCCAGTTTTAGATTCCGATGCTACACTTCATGTTTACTGTATACCCTGGACCTTCTTATTGACGATGTAACACAGAAATTGCATCTGAATTTAATACAAAAGGCACCATGCCGACTTAACTACAAAAGGACTGACACTCTAACTTTCTATGATTTGAACCTCTCCTGTGAGTCCAGTTTTAGGTTGGGTCTGATGGTTCACTTCAATTTTACTGTATACCTAGGACCTTCTTATTGACGATGAAACAATGAAATTACATCTGAATTTAATACAAATGGCACAATGCCGACTTAGGTACAAGAGGACTGACACTCTAACTATCTATGATTTGAACTTCTCCTGTGAGTCCAGTTTTAGATTCCGATGCTTCGCTTCACGATTACTGTATCCCTGGGACCTTCTTATTGACGATGAAACACAGAAATTGCATCTGAATTTAATACAAAAAGCACAATGTCGACTTAAGTACAAAGGAACAGACACGCTAACTTTCAATGCTTTGAATCTCTCCTGTGAGTCCAGTTTTAGATTCCGATGCTTCACTTCAGGTTTACTGTATCCCTGTGACCTTCGTATTGACGATGAAACACAGAAATTGCATCCGAATTTAATACAAAAGCACAATGCCTACTTAAGTACAAGAGGACTGACACTCTAACCTTCTATTATTTGAACCTCTCCTGTGAGTCCAGTTTTAGATTCCGATGCTTCACTTCAGGTTTACTGTATACTTTGGACATTCTTATTGACGATGAGACACAGAAATTATATAAGAATTTAATACAAAAGGCAAGATGCCTACTTTAGTACAAGACGAATGACACTCTAACTTTCTATGATTTGAAACTGCCCTGTGAGTCCAGTTTTAGATTCCGATGCTTCACCTCAGGTCTACTGTATCCCTTGGACCTCCTTATTGACGATGAAACACAGAAATTGAATCGGAGTTAAATTCAATAGGCACAATGCCGACTGAAGTACACGAGGACTGACACTCTAACTTTATAGGATTTGAACCTCTCCTGTGAGTCCAGTTTTAGATTCCGAAGCTTCACTTCAGGTTTACTGTATCCCTTGGACCTATTTATTGACGATGAAACACAGAAATTTGCATCGGAATTAAATTTAAAATGCACAATGCCGACTTAAGTACAAGAGCACTGACACTCTAAATTTCTATGAAATGAACTTCTCCCGTGAGTCCTGTTTTAGATTCCGATGCTTCACTTCAGGTTTACTGTATACCGTGGACCTTCTTATTGACGACGAAACACAGAAATTGCATCTGAATTTAGTACATAAGGCACAATGCCGACTTAGGTACCAGAGGACTGACACTCTAACTCTCTATGATTTGAACCTCTCTGTGTGTCCTGTTTTAGATTCCGATGCTTCACTTCAGATTTACTGTATACCTTTTTCCTTCTTATTGACGATGTAACTCAGAAATTGCATCTGAATTTAATACAAAACGCACAATGCCGACTTAACTACAAGAGGACTGACAATCTATCTTTCTATGATATGAACTCTCCTGTGAGTCCAGTTATAGATTCCGATGCTTCACTTCAATTTTACTGTATACCTTGGACCTTCTTATTGACGATGAAACACAGAAATTGCATCTGAATTTAATACAAAAGTCCCAATGACGACTTAAGTACAAGAGGACCTGACACTCTAACTTTGTATGATTTGAACCCCTCCTATGAGTCCAGTTTTAGATTCCGATGCTTCGCTTCAGGTTTACTGTTTCCCTTGGACCTTCTTATTGACGATGAAACACAGAAATTGCAACCGAATTTAATACAAAGGCACAATGCCGACTTAAGTACAAGAGGACTAAAAAACTCTAAATTTCTATGATTTGAACCTCTCCTCTGAGTCCTGTTTTAGTTTCCGGTGCTTCACTTCAGGTTTGCTGTATACCATGGACCTTGTTATTGACGATAAAACACAGAAATTGCATCTGAATTTAATACAAAAGGCACAACGCCGACTTAAGTACAAGAGGACTGACACTTAACTCTCTATGATTTGAACCTCTCCTGTGAGTCCAGTTTTAGATTCCGATGCTTCACTTCAGGTTTACTGTATACCCTGGACCTTCTTATTGACGATGTAACACAGAAATTGCATCTGAATTTAATACAAAAGGCACAATGCCGACTTAACTACAAAAGGACTGACACTCTAACTTTCTATGATTTGAACCTCTCCTGTGAGTCCAGTTTTAGGTTCCGATGGTTCACTTCAATTTTACTGTATACCTAGGACTTTCTTATTGACGATGAAACAATGAAATTACATCTGAATTTAATACAAATGGCACAATGCCGACTTAGGTACAAGAGGACTGACACTCTAACTATCTATGATTTGAACCTCTCCTGTGAGTCCAGTTTTAGATTCCGATGCTTCGCTTCACGATTACTGTATCCCTGGGACCTTCTTATTGACGATGAAACACAGGAAATTGCATCTGAATTTAATACAAAAAGCACAATGTCGACTTAAGTACAAAGGAACAGACACGCTAACTTTCAATGCTTTGAATCTCTCCTGTGAGTCCAGTTTTAGATTCCGATGCTTCACTTCAGGTTTACTGTATCCCTGTGACCTTCGTATTGACGATGAAACACAGAAATTGCATCCGAATTTAATACAAAAGGCACAATGCCTACTTAAGTACAAGAGGACTGACACTCTAACCTTCTATGATTTGAACCTCTCCTGTGAGTCCAGTTTTAGATTCCGATGCTTCACTTCAGGTTTACTGTACACCTTGGACATTCTTATTGACGATGAGACACAGAAATTATATAAGAATGTAATACAAAAGGCAAGATGCCTACTTTAGTACAAGACGAATGACACTCTAACTTTCTATGATTTGAAACTGCCCTGTGAGTCCAGTTTTAGATTCCGATGCTTCACCTCAGGTCTACTGTATCCCTTGGACCTCCTTATTGACGATGAAACACAGAAATTGAATCGGAATTAAATTCAAAAGGCACAATGCCGACTGAAGTACACGAGACTGACACTCTAACTTTGTAGGATTTGAACCTCTCCTGTGAGTCCAGTTTTAGATTCCGATGCTTCACATCAGGTTTACTGTATACCCTGGACTTCATATTGACGACGAAACACAGAAATTGAATCGGAATTAAATTCGAAAGGCACAATGCCGACTTAAGTACACGATGACTGACACTCTAACTTTGTATGATTTGAACCTCACCTGTGAGTCCAGTTTTAGATTTCCATGCTTCACATCAGGTTTACTGTATCCCTTGGACCTTCTTAATGACGATGAAACACAGTAATTGAATCCGAATTCAATACAAAAGGCACAATGCCGACTTAAGTACAAGAGGATTGACACTCTAACTCTCTATGATTTGAACCTATCCTGTGAGTCCAGTTTTAGATTCCGATGCTTCACTCAGGTTTACTGTATACCTTGGACCTTCTTATTGACGATAAAACACAGAATTTGCATCCGAATTCAATAAAAAAGGCACAATGCCGGCTTAAGTACAAGAGGACTGACACTCTAACTTTCTATGATTTGAACCTCTCCTGTGAGTCCAGTTTTAGATTCCGCTGCTTCACTTCAGGTTTACTGTATACCTTGGACCTTCTTATTGACGATAAAACACAGAATTTGCATCCGAATTCAATAAAAAAGGCACAATGCCGACTTAAGTACAAGAGGACTGACACTCTAACTTTCTATGATTTGAACCTCTCCTGTGTGTCCAGTTTTAGATTCCATTGCTCCACTTCAGGTTTACTGTATACCTTGGACCTTCTTATTGACGATGTAACACAGAAATTGCATCTGAATTTAATACAAAAGGCCACAATGCCGACTTAACTACAAGAGGACTGACACTCTAACTTTCTATGATTTGAACGTCTCCTGAGAGTCCAGTTTTAGATTCCGATGCTTCACTTCAGGTCTATTGTATCCTTTTGAGCTTCTTATTGACGATGAAACACAGATATTGCATCTGAATTTAATACAAAAGGCACAATGCCGACATAAGTACAGGAGGACTGACACTCTAAGATTCTATGATTTGAAACTCTCTCTTGAGTCCAAGTTTAGATTCCGATGCTTCACTTCAGGTTTACTGTATCCCTTGGACCTTCATATTGGACGATGAAACACAGAAAGTATATAAGAATTTAATACAAAAGGCACTATGCCGTATTAAGTGCAAGAAGACTGACACACTAACTCTCTGCGATTTGAACCTATCCTGTGAGTCCAGTTTTAGATTCCGAAGCTTCACTTCAGGTTTACTGTATCCCTTGGACCTATTTATTGACGATGAAACACAGAAATTGCATCGGAATTAAATTTAAAATGCACAATGCCGACTTAAGTACAAGAACACTGACACTCTAAATTTCTATGATTTGAACTTCTCCCGTAAGTCCTGTTTTAGATTCCGATGCTTCACTTCAGGTTTACTGTATACCTTGGACCTTCTTATTGACGACGAAACACAGAAATTGCATCTGAATTTAGTACATAAGGCACAATGCCGACTTAGGTATCAGAGGACTGACACTCTAACTCTCTATGATTTGAACCTCTCCTGTGTGTCCTGTTTTAGATTCCGATGCTTCACTTCAGATTTACTGTATACCTTTTTCCTTCTTATTGACGATGTAACTCAGAAATTGCATCTGAATTTAATACAAAACGCACAATGCCGACTTAACTACAAGAGGACTGACAATCTATCTTTCTATGATATGAACCTCTCCTGTGAGTCCAGTTATAGATTCCGATGCTTCACTTCAATTTTACTGTATACCTTATACTTTCTTATTGACGATGAAACACAGAAATTGCATCTGAATTTAATACAAAAGGCCCAATGACGACTTAAGTACAAGAGGACTGACACTCTAACTTTCTATGATTTGAACCCCTCCTATGAGTCCAGTTTTAGATTCCGATGCTTCGCTTCAGGTTTACTGTTTCCCTTGGACCTTCTTACTGACGATGAAACACAGAAATTGCAACCGAATTTAATACAAAAGGCACAATGCCGACTTAAGTACAAGAGGACTAAAAAACTCTAAATTTCTATGATTTGAACCTCTCCTCTGAGTCCTGTTTTAGTTTCCGGTGCTTCACTTCAGGTTTGCTATATACCATGGACCTTGTTATTGACGATAAAACACAGAAATTGCATCTGAATTTAATACAAAAGGCACAACGCCGACTTAAGTACAAGAGGACTGACACTTAACTCTCTATGATTTGAACCTCTCCTGTGAGTCCAGTTTTAGATTCCGATGCTTCACTTCAGGTTTACTGTATACCCTGGACCTTCTTATTGACGATGTAACACAGAAACTGCATCTGAATTTAATACAAAAGGCAGAATGCCGACTTAACTACAAAAGGACTGACACTCTAACTTTCTATGATTTGAACCCCTCCTATGAGTCCAGTTTTAGATTCCGATGCTTCGCTTCAGGTTTACTGTTTCCCTTGGACCTTCTTATTGACGATGAAACACAGAAATTGCATCTGAATTTAATACAAGAAGCACAATGTCGACTTAAGTACAAAGGAACAGACACGCTAACTTTCAATGCTTTGAATCTCTCCTGTGAGTCCAGTTTTAGATTCCGATGCTTCACTTCAGGTTTACTGTATCCCTGTGACCTTCGTATTGACGATGAAACACAGAAATTGCATCCGAATTTAATACAAAAGGCACAATGCCTACTTAAGTACAAGAGGACTGACACTCTAACCTTCTATGATTTTGAACCTCTCCTGTGAGTCCAGTTTTAGATTCCGATGCTTCACTTCAGGTTTACTGTATACCTTGGACTTTCTTATTGACGATGAGACACAGAAATTATATAAGAATTTAATACAAAAGGCAAGATGCCTACTTTAGTACAAGACGAATGACACTCTAACTTTCTATGATTTGAAACTGCCCCTGTGAGTCCAATTTTAGATTCCGATGCTTCACTTCAGGTCTGCTGTATCCCTTGGACCTCCTTATTGACGATGAAACACAGAAATTGAATCGGAATTAAATTCAAAAGGCACAATGCCGACTGAAGTACACGAGGACTGACACTCTAACTTTGTAGGAATTGAACCTCTCCTGTGAGTCCAGTTTTAGATTCCGATGCTTCACATCAGGTTTACTGTATACCCTGGACTTCTTATTGACGACGAAACACAGAAATTGAATCGGAATTAAATTCGAAAGGCACAATGCCGACTTAAGTACACGATGACTGACACTCTAACTTTGTATGATTTGAACCTCACCTGTGAGTCCAGTTTTAGATTTCCATGCTTCACATCAGGTTTACTGTATCCCTTGGACCTTCTTAATGACGATGAAACACAGAAATTGAATCCGAATTCAATACAAAAGGCACAATGCCGACTTAAGTACAAGAGGATTGACACTCTAACTCTCTATGATTTGAACCTATCCTGTGAGTTCAGTTTTAGATTCCGATGCTTCACTTCAGGGTTACTGTATACCTTGGACCTTCTTATTGACGATAAAACACAGAATTTGCATCCGAATTCAATAAACAAGGCACAATGCCGGCTTAAGTACAAGAGGACTGGACACTCTAACTTTCTATGATTTGAACCTCTCCTGTGAGTCCAGTTTTAGATTCCATTGCTCAACTTCAGGTTTACGGTATACCGTGGACCATTCTTATTGACGATGTAACACAGAAATTGCGTCTGAATTTAATACAAAAGGCACAAAGCCGACTTCACTACAAGAGGACTGACACTCTAACTATCTATGATTTGAACGTCTCCTGAGAGTCCCAGTTTTAGATTCCGATGCTTCACTTCAGGTCTACTGTATCCCTTTGAGCTTCTTATTGACGAAGAAACACAGATATTGCATCTGAATTTGTTACAAAAGGCACAATGCCGACCATAAGTACAGGAGGACTGACACTCTAAGTTTCTATGATTTGAAACTCTCTCTTGAGTCCAAGTTTAGATTCTGATGCTTCACTTCAGGTTTACTGTATCCCTTGGACCTTCATATTGACGATGAAACACAGAAAGTATATAAGAATTTAATACAAAGCCACTATGCCGTCTTAAGTACAAGAAGACTGACACACTAACTCTCTACGATTTGAACCTCTCCTGTGAGTCCAGTTTTAGATTCCGAAGCTTCACTTCAGGTTTACTGTATCCCTTGGACCTATTTATTGACGATGAAACACAGAAATTGCATCGGAATTAAATTTAAAATGCACAATTCCGACTTAAGTACAAGAGCACTGACACTCTAAATTTCTGTGATTTGAACTTCTCCCGTGAGTCCTGTTTTAGATTCCGATGCTTCACTTCAGGTTTACTGTATACCTTGGACCATCTTATTGACGACGAAACACAGAAATTGCATCTGAATTTAGTACATAAGGCACAATGCCGACTTAGGTACCAGAGGACTGACACTCTAACTCTCTATGATTTGAACCTCTCCTGTGTGTCCAGTTTTAGATTCCGATGCTTCACTTCAGTTTTACTGTATACCTTTTTCCTTCTATTGACGATGTAACTCAGAAATTGCATCTGAATTTAATACAAAACGCACAATGCCGACTTAACTACAAGACGACAGACACTCTATCTTTCTATGATATGAACCTCTCCTGTGAGTCCAGTTTTAGATTCCGATGCTTCACTTCAATTTTACTGTATACCTTGTACCTTCTTATTGACGATGAAACACAGAAATTGCATCTGAATTTAGTACAAAACGCACAATGACGACTTAAGTACAAGAGGACTGACTCTATAACCTTCTATGATTTGAACCTCTCCTGTGAGTCCAGTTTTAGATTCCGATGCTTCGCTTCAGGTTTACTGTTTCCCTTGGACCTTCTTATTGACGATGAAACACAGACATTGCATCCGAATTTAATACAATAGGCACAATGCCGACTTAAGTACAAGAGGGACTGACACTATAACTTTCTATGATTTGAACCTCTCCTGTGAGTCCAGTTTTTAGATTCGATGCTTCGCTTCAGGATTACTGTATCCCTGGGACCTTCTTACTGACGATGAAACACAGAAATTGCATCTGAATTTAATACAAAAAGCACAATGTCGACTTAAGTACAAGAGAACCGACACTCTAACTTTCAATGTTTTGAACCTCTCCTGAGAGTCCAGTATTAGATTCCGATGCTTCGCTTCAGGTTTACTGTATACCTTGGACCTTCTTATTGACGATGAAACACAGAAATTACATCTGAATTTAATACAAAAAGCACAATGCCGACTTAAGTACAAGAGGACTGACACTCTTACTTTCTATGATTTAAACCTCTCTTGTGAGTCCAGTTTTAGATTCCGATGCTTTACTTCGGTTTACTGTATACCTTGGACCTTCTTATTGACGATGAAACACAGAAATTGCATCCAAATTTAATACAAAGAGCACAATGGCTACTTAAGTACAAGAGGCCTGACACTCTAACTTTCTATGATTTGAACCTCTCTTGTGAGTCCAGTTTTAGATTCCGATGCTTCACATCAGGTTTACTGTATCCCGTGGACCTTCTTATTGACGATGAAAGACAGAAATTGAATCCGAATTCAATACAAAAGGTACAATGCCGTCTTAAGTACATGAGGACTGACACTCTAACTCTCTATGATTTGAACCTCTCCTGTGAGTCCAGTTTTAGATTCCGATGCTTCATTTCAGGTTTACTGTATACCTTGGACCTTCTTATTGACGACGAAAAACAGAAATTGCATCTGAATTTCATACATAAGGCACAATGCCGACTTAGGTACAAGAGGACTCACACTCTAACTTTCTATGATTTGAACCTCTCTTGTGAGTCCAGTTTTAGATTCCGATGCTTCACATCAGCTTTACTGTATCCCGTGGACCTTCTTATTGACGATGAAAGACAGATATTGAATCCGAATTTAATACAAAAGGTACAATGCCGTCTTAAGTACAAGAGGACTGACACTCTTACTTTCTATGATTTAAACCTCTCATGTGAGTCCAGTTTTAGATTCTGATCCTTTCCTTCGGTTTACTGTATACTTTGGACCTTCTTATTGACGATGAAACACAGAAATTGTATCTGAATATAATACAAAAGGCACAATGCCTACTTTAGTACAAGACGAATGACACTCTAACTTTCTATGATTGAAACTGTCCTGTGACTCCAGATTTAGATTCCGATGCTTCACTTCAGGTCTACTGTATCCTTTGGACCTCCTTATTGACGATGAAACACAGAAATTGCATCGGAATTAAATCCAAAAGGCACAATGCCGACTGAAGTACACGAGGACTGACACTCTAACTTTGTAGGATATGAACCTCTCCTGTGAGTCCAGTTTTAGATTCCGATGCTTCACTTCAGGTTTACTGTATACCCTGGACTTCTTATTGACGATGAAACACAGAAATTGAATCGGAATTAAATTCAAAATGCACAATGCCGACTTAAGTACACGAGGACTGACACTCTAACTTTGTATGATTTGAACCTCACCTGTGAGTCCAGTTTTAGATTTCCATGCTTCACATCAGGTTTACTGTATCCCTTGGACCTTCTTAATGACGATGAAACACAGAAATTGAATCCGAATTCAATACAAAAGGCACAATGCCGACTTAAGTATAAGAGGACTGACACTCTAACTCTCTATGATTTGAACCTATCCTGTGAGTCCAGTTTTAGATTCCGATGCTTCATTTCAGGTTTACTGTATACCTTGGACCTTCTTATTGACGATAAAACACAGAATTTGCATCCGAATTCAATAAAAAAGGCACAATGCCGACTTAAGTACAAGAGGACTGACACTCTAACTTTCTATGATTTGAACCCCTCCTATGAGTCCAGTTTTAGATTCCGATGCTTCGCTTCAGGTTTACTGTTTCCCTTGGACCTTCTTACTGACGATGATACACAGAATTTGCATCCGAATTCAATAAAAAAGGCACAATGCCGACTTAAGTACAAGAGGACTGACACTCTAAATTTCTATGATTTGAACCTCTCCTCTGAGTCCTGTTTTAGTTTCCGATGCTTCACTTCAGGTTTACTGTATCCCTTGGACCTTCTTATTGACGATGAAACACAGAAATTGCATCTGAATTTAATACAAAAGGCACAATGCCAACTTAAGTACAAGTGGACTGACACTCTAACTTTCTATGATTTGAACCCCTCCTGTGAGTCCAGATTTAGATTCCGGTGCTTCACTTCAGGTTTGCTGTATACCATGGACCTTGTTATTGACGATAAAACACAGAAATTGCATCTGAATTTAATGCAAAAGGCACAACGCCGACTTAAGTACTAGAGGACTGACACTTAACTCTCTATGATTTGAACCTCTCCTGTGAGTCCAGTTTTAGATTCCGATGCTTCACTTCAGGTTTACTCTATACCTTGGACCTTCTTATTGACGATGTAACACAGAAATTGCATCTGAATTTAATACAAAAGGCAGAATGCCGACTTAACTACAAAAGGACTGACACTCTAACTTTCTATGATTTGAACCTCTCCTGTGAGTCCAGTTTTAGATTCCGATGGTTCACTTCAATTTTACTGTATACCTTGGACCTTCTTATTGACGATGAAACAATGAAATTACATCTGAATTTAATACAAATGGCACAATGCCGACTTAGGTACAAGAGGACTGACACTCTAACTATCTATGATTTGAACCTCTCCTGTGAGTCCAGTTTTAGATTCCGATGCTTCGTTTCAGGATTACTGTATCCCTGGGACCTTCTTATTGACGATGAAACACAGAAATTGCATCTGAATTTAATACAAAAAGCACAATGTCGACTTAAGTACAAGAGAACAGACATGCTAACTTTCAATGCTTTGAATCTCTCCTGTGAGTCCAGTTTTAGATTCCGATGCTTCACTTCAGGTTTACTGTATCCCTGTGACCTTCGTATTGAGGATGAAACACAGAAATTGCATCTGAATTTAATTCAAAAGGCACAATGCCTACTTAAGTACAAGAGGACTGACACTCTAACTTTCTATGATTTGAACCTCTCCTGTGAGTGCAGTTTTAGATTCCGATGCTTCACTTCAGGTTTACTGTATACCTCGGACCTTCTTATTGACGATGAGACACAGAAATTATATAAGAATTTAATACAAAAGGCACAATGCCGACTTAAGTACAAGAGGACTGACACTCTTACTTTCTATGATTTGAACCTCTCTTGTGAGTCCAGTTTAAGATTCCGATGCTTTACTTCGGTTTACTGTATACCTTGGACCTTCTTATTGACGATGAAACACAGAAATTGTATCTGAATTTAATACAAAAGTCACAATGCCTACTTTAGTACAAGACGAATGACACTCTAACTTTCTATGATTTGAAACTGCCCTGTGAGTCCAGTTTTAGATTCCGGTGCTTCACTTCAGGTCTACTGTATCCCTTGGACCTCCTTATTGACGATGAAACACAGAAATTGAATCGGAATTAAATTCAAAAGGCACAATGCCGACTGAAGTACACGAGGACTGACACTCTAACTTTGTAGGATTTGAACCTCTCCTGTGAGTCCAGTTTTAGATTCCGATGCTTCACATCAGGTTTACTGTATACCCTGGACTTCTTATTGACGACGAAACACAGAAATTGAATCGGAATTAAATTCGAAACGCACAATGCCGACTTAAGTACACGATGACTGACACTCTAACTTTGTATGATTTGAACCTCACCTGTGAGTCCAGTTTTAGATTTCCATGCTTCACATCAGGTTTACTGTATCCCTTGGACCTTCTTAATGACGATGAAACACAGAAATTGAATCCGAATTCAATACAAAAGGCACAATGCCGACTTAAGTACAAGAGGACTGACACTCTAACTCTCTATGATTTGAACCTATCCTGTGAGTCCAGTTTTAGATTTGGATGCTTCACTTCAGGTTTACTGTATACCTTGGACCTTCTTATTGACGATAAAACACAGAATTTGCATCCGAATTCAATAAAAAAGGCACAATGCCGGCTTAAGTACAAGAGGACTGACACTCTAACTTTCTATGTTTTGAACCTCTCCTGTGAGTCCAGTTTTAGATTCCATTGCTCAACTTCAGGTTTACGGTATACCGTGGACCTTCTTATTGACAATGTAACACAGAAATTGCGTCTGAATTTAATACAAAAGGCACAAAGCCGACTTAACTACAAGAGGACTGACACTCTAACTTTCTATGATTTGAATGTCTCCTGAGAGTCCAGTTTTAGATTCCGTTGCTTCACTTCAGGTCTACTGCATCCCTTTGAGTTCTTATTGACGAAGAAACACAGATATTGAATCTGAATTTAATACAAAAGGCACAATGCCGACATAAGTACAGGAGGACTGACACTCTAAGTTTCTATAATTTGAAACTCTCTCTTGAGTCCAAGTTTAGATTCCGATGCTTCACTTCAGGTTTACTGTATCCCTTCTACCTTCATATTGACGATGAAACACAGAAAGTATATAAGAATTTAATACAAAAGGCACTATGCCGTCTTAAGTACAAGAAGACTGACACACTAACTCTCTACGATTTGAACCTCTCCTGTGAGTCCAGTTTTAGATTCCGAAGCTTCACTTCAGGTTAACTGTATCCCTTGGACCTATTTATTGACGATGAAACACAGAAATTGCATCGGAATTAACTTTAAAATGCACAATGCCGACTTAAGTACAAGAGCACTGACACTCTAAATTTCTATGATTTGAACTTCTCCCGTGAGTCCTGTTTTAGATTCCGATGCTTCACTTCAGGTTTACTGTATACCTTGGACCTCCTTATTGACGACGAAACACAGAAATTGCATCTGAATTTAGTACATAAGGCACAATGCCGACTTAGGTACCAGAGGACTGACACTCTAACTCTCTATGATATGAACCTCTCCTGTGTGTCCAGTTTTAGATTCCGATGCTTCACTTCAGATTTACTGTATACCTTTTTCCTTCTTATTGACGATGTAACTCAGAAATTGCATCTGAATTTAATACAAAAAGCACAATGTCGACTTAAGTACAAGAGAACAGACACGCTAACTTTCAATGCTTTGAATCTCTCCTGTGAGTCCAGTTTTAGATTCCGATGCTTCACTTCAGGTTTACTGTATCCCTGTGACCTTCGTATTGAGGATGAAACACAGAAATTGCATCTGAATTTAATTCAAAAGGCACAATGCCTACTTAAGTACAAGAGGACTGACACTCTAACTTTCTATGATTTGAACCTCTCCTGTGAGTCCAGTTTTAGATTCCGATGCTTCACTTCAGGTTTACTGTATACCTTGGACCTTCTTATTGACGATGAGACACAGAAATTATATAAGAATTTAATACAAAAGGCACAATGCCGACTTAAGTACAAGAGGACTGACACTCTTACTTTCTATGATTTGAACCTCTCTTGTGAGTCCAGTTTAAGATTCCGATGCTTTACTTCGGTTTACTGTATACCTTGGACCTTCTTATTGACGATGAAACACAGAAATTGTATCTGAATTTAATACAAAAGTCACAATGCCTACTTTAGTACAAGACGAATGACACTCTAACTTTCTATGATTTGAAACTGCCCTGTGAGTCCAGTTTTAGATTCCGGTGCTTCACTTCAGGTCTACTGTATCCCTTGGACCTCCTTATTGACGATGAAACACAGAAATTGAATCGGAATTAAATTCAAAAGGCACAAAGCCGACTGAAGTACACGAGGACTGACACTCTAACTTTGTAGGATTTGAACCTCTCCTGTGAGTCCAGTTTTAGATTCCGATGCTTCACATCAGGTTTACTGTATACCCTGGACTTCTTATTGACGACGAAACACAGAAATTGAATCGGAATTAAATTCGAAACGCACAATGCCGACTTAAGTACACGATGACTGACACTCTAACTTTGTATGATTTGAACCTCACCTGTGAGTCCAGTTTTAGATTTCCATGCTTCACATCAGGTTTACTGTATCCCTTGGACCTTCTTAATGACGATGAAACACAGAAATTGAATCCGAATTCAATACAAAAGGCACAATGCCGACTTAAGTACAAGAGGACTGACACTCTAACTCTCTATGATTTGAACCTATCCTGTGAGTCCAGTTTTAGATTCCGATGCTTCACTTCAGGTTTACTGTATACCTTGGACCTTCTTATTGACGATAAAACACAGAATTTGCATCCGAATTCAATAAAAAAGGCACAATGCCGGCTTAAGTACAAGAGGACTGACACTCTAACTTTCTATGATTTGAACCTCTCCTGTGAGTCCAGTTTTAGATTCCATTGCTCAACTTCAGGTTTACGGTATACCGTGGACCTTCTTATTGACAATGTAACACAGAAATTGCGTCTGAATTTAATACAAAAGGCACAAAGCCGACTTAACTACAAGAGGACTGACACTCTAACTTTCTATGATTTGAATGTCTCCTGAGAGTCCAGTTTTAGATTCCGTTGCTTCACTTCAGGTCTACTGCATCCCTTTGAGTTCTTATTGACGAAGAAACACAGATATTGAATCTGAATTTAATACAAAAGGCACAATGCCGACATAAGTACAGGAGGACTGACACTCTAAGTTTCTATAATTTGAAACTCTCTCTTGAGTCCAAGTTTAGATTCCGATGCTTCACTTCAGGTTTACTGTATCCCTTCTACCTTCATATTGACGATGAAACACAGAAAGTATATAAGAATTTAATACAAAAGGCACTATGCCGTCTTAAGTACAAGAAGACTGACACACTAACTCTCTACGATTTGAACCTCTCCTGTGAGTCCAGTTTTAGATTCCGAAGCTTCACTTCAGGTTAACTGTATCCCTTGGACCTATTTATTGACGATGAAACACAGAAATTGCATCGGAATTAACTTTAAAATGCACAATGCCGACTTAAGTACAAGAGCACTGACACTCTAAATTTCTATGATTTGAACTTCTCCCGTGAGTCCTGTTTTAGATTCCCATGCTCCACTTCAGGTTTACTGTATACCTTGGACCTCCTTATTGACGACGAAACACAGAAATTGCATCTGAATTTAGTACATAAGGCACAATGCCGACTTAGGTACCAGAGGACTGACACTCTAACTCTCTATGATATGAACCTCTCCTGTGTGTCCAGTTTTAGATTCTGATGCTTCACTTCAGGTTTACTGTATCCCTTGGACCTTCTTACTGACGATGAATCAAGGAAATTGCATCCGAATTTAATACAAAAGGCAAAATGCCGACTTAAGTACAAGGGGGCTGACACTCTAACTTTCTATGGTTTGAACCTCTCCTGTGAGTCCTGTTTTAAATTCTGATGCTTTACTTCAGGTTTACTGTATACCTTGGACACTCTTATTGACGATGTAACACAGAAACTGCATCTGAATTTAATACCAAAGGCAGAATGCCGACTTAACTACAAAAGGACTGACACTCTAACTTTCTATGATTTGTACTTCTCCTGTGAGTCCAGTTTTAGATTCCGATGGTTCACTTCAATTTTACTGTATACCTTGGACCTTCTTATTGACGATGAAACAATGAAATTACATCTGAATTTAATACAAATGGCGCAATGCCGACTTAAGTACAAGAGGACTGACACTCTAACTATCTATGATTTGAACCTCTCCTGTGAGTGCTGTTTTAGATTCCGATGCTTCGCTTTAGGATTACTGTATTCCTGGGACCTTCTTATTGACGATGAAACACAGAAATTGCATCTGAATTTAATACAATAAGCACAATTTCGACTTGAGTACAAGAGAACAGACACTCTAACTTTCAATGCTTTGAATCTCTCCTGTGAGTCCAGTTTTAGATTCCGATGCTTCACTTCAGGTTTACTGTATCCCTGTGACCTTCGTATTGACGATGAAGCACAGAAATTGCATCTGAATTTAATACAAAAGGCACAATGCCGTTTTAACTACAAGAGGACTGACATCCTAACGTTCTATGATTTGAAACTCTCCTGTGAGTTCAGTTTTAGATTCCGATGCTTTACTTCAATTTTACTGTATACCTTGGACCTTCGTATTGACGATAATACACAGAAATTGCATCTGAATTTAATACAAATCGCACAATACCGACTTAAGTACAAGAGGTCTGACACTCTAACTTTCTATGATTACAACCTCTCCTGTGAGTCCGGTTTTAGATTCCGATGCTTCGCTTCAGGTTTACTGTATACCTTGGACCTGCTTATTGACGATGAAACACAAAATTTAATCTGAATTTAATACAAAAAGCACAATGTCGACTTAAGTACACGAGGACTGACACTCTAACTTTCTATGATTTGAACCTCTCCTGTGAGTCCAATTTTGGATTCCGATGCTTCACTTCAGCTTTACTGAATCCCTGTGACCTTCGTATTGACGATGAAACACAGTAATTGCATCCGAATTTAATACAAAAAGCACAATACCTACTTAAGTACAAGAGGACTGACACTGTAACTTTCTATAATTTGAACCCCTCCTGTGAGTCCAGGTTTAGATTCCGGTGCTTCACTTCAGGTTTGCTGTTTACCATGGACCTTGTTATTGACGATAAAACACAGAAATTGCATCTGAATTTAATACAAAAGGCACAACGCCGACTTAAGTACAAGAGGACTGACACTCTAACTCTCTCTGATTTGAACCTCTCCTGTGAGTCCAGTTTTAGATTACGATGCTTCACTTCAGGTTTACTGTATACCTTGGACCTTCTTATTGACGATGTAACACAGAAATTGCATCTGAATTTAATTCCAAAGGCAGAATGCCGTCTTAACTACAAAAGGACTGACACTCTAACTTTTTATGATTTGTACTTCTCCTGTGAGTCCAGTTTAAGATTCCGATGGTTTACTTCAATTTTACTGTATACCTTGGACCTTCTTATTGACGATGAAACAATGAAATTACATCTGAATTTAATACAAATGGCACAATGCCGACTTAAGTACAAGAGGACTGACACTCTAACTATCTATGATTTGAACCTCTCCTGTGAGTATAGTTTTAGATTCCGATGCTTCGCTTCAGGATTACTGTATTCCTGGGACCTTCTTATTGACGATGAAACACAGAAATTGCATCTGAATTTTATACAATAAGCACAATTTCGACTTGAGTACAAGAGAACAGACACTCTAACTTTCAATGCTTTGAATCTCTCCTGTGAGTCCAGTTTTAGATTCCGATGCTTCACTTCAGGTTTACTGTATCCCTGTGACCTTCGTATTGACGATGAAACACAGAAATTGCATCCGAATTTAATACAAAAGGCACAATGCCTACTTAAGTACAAGAGGACTGACACTCTAACTTTCTATGATTTGTACCTCTCCTGTGAGTCCTGTTTTAGATTCCGATGCTTCACTTCAGGTTTACTGTATACCTTGGACCTTCTTATTGACGACGAAAAACAGAAATTGCATCTGAATTTAATACATAAGGCACAATGCTGACTTAGGTACAAGAGGACTCACACTCTAACATTCTATGATTTGAACCTCTCCTATGAGTATAGTTTCAGATTCCGATGCTTCACTTCAGGTTTACTGTATCCCTTGGACTTTCTTATTGACGATGAAACACAGAAATTGCATCCGAATTCAATACAAAAGGCTCTATGCCGACTAAAGTAAAAGAGGACTGACACTCTAACTCTCTATGAATTGAACCTCTCCAGTGAGTCCAGTTTTAGATTCCGATGCCTCACTTCAGGTTTACTGTATACCTTGGACCTTCTTATTGACGATGAAACACAGAAATTGCATCTGAATTTAATACAAAAGGCACAATGCCGACTTAAGTACAAGATAACTGACACTCTAATGTTCTCTGATTTGAACCTCTCCTGTGGGTCCAGTTTTAGTTTACGATGCTTCGCTTCAGGTTTACTGTTTCCCTTGGACCTTCTAATTGACGATGAAACACAGAAATTGCATCCGAATTTAATACAAAAGGCACAATGCCGACATAAGAACAAGAGGACTGACAGTTTAACTTTCTATTATTTGAACCTCTCCTGTGAGGCCAGTTTTAGATTCCAATGCTTCACTTCAGGTTTACTGTATACCTTGGACCTTCTTATTGACGACGAAACAGAGAAATTGCATCTGAATTTAATACATAAGGCACAATGCCGACTTAGGTACAAGAGGACTGACTCTCTAACTCTCTATGATTTGAACCTCTCCTGTGAGTCCAGTTTTAGATTCCGATGCTTCGCTACAGGATTACTGTATCCCTGGGACCTTCTTATTGACGATGAAACACAGAAATTGCATCTGAATTTAATACAAAAAGCACAATGTCGACTTAAGGACAAGAGAACAGACACTCTAACTTCCAATGCTTTGAATCTCTCCTGTGAGTCCAGTTTTAGATTCCGATGCTTCGCTTCAGGTTTACTGTATACCTTGGACCTTCTTATTGACGATGAAACATAGAAATTACATCTGAATTTAATACAAAAAGCACAATGCCGACTTAAGTACAAGAGGACTGACACTCTTACTTTCTATGATTTAAACCTCTCTTGTGAGTCCAGTTTTAGATTCCGATGCTTTACTTCGGTTTACTGTATACCTTGGACCTTCTTATTGACGATGTGCATGGGGGCTTTCTTAAATATATATGATTGAAAATGTTTTTTTTATTTTTCGTTGCTGTATGTCCGATTACGCAGTGTCTCGTAATCGGTTGGCCCTGACTAGTATTATTACGCTATCTGACTGCAACAAACAATGTAAGAAAATTTTCGTAAATACAGTTAATTAATTAAGTCCCCAGCAACTATAAAACCTACAAAATCCAAGCACAAATGTAACTGTTCTGTATGTGGGAGTGTCACTCAACGTCCACATCTGGCACGGTTCTTTTCCAACAAGACAAGAATTTTTTTAAATACCAACTATGCTGACGTGACAAAAGAAATTTAGAAAAACTGTAATTGCGTAAGAAAACCAGAATTCACTCTAATACAAGAACACAAGCCAGATGCTTTGTTGACTGAACCTGTAGTGACGCATTATTTCAGATACACAATTAATAAAAGAGCATTGTAAGTTTTACCTTCATATATATTGACGAAATGCACACAATAACATCTGCTATCTCTCCCATCAAATAACTGCATAAAACATGGAACAACACTCTTTACTACAACATCTTACTCCAACTTCACGACAACCACCAGCTCTTAACACACACTGTCCTCTACGAACTCTCAACAACCACTGACTGCCATGAGATCTTAACACGCACTGTGGAGGCGGCTTAATAGTACTCTTTGGCGCAATCTCTGGCGCATTAGATTGAGGGTGAAAAAGTGAAATGAAAATTGGTTTAATTTTACGACGGTGTAGAGTACGAAGCCAAATTTTAGAACGACTGTGATCCATTATCTGATATAACCTTGTTAACATGACCAACTTCTTTAAGAAAATGTTTGATAAAAGCGTTAGATACTGAACGAGCTGTTGCTTTGCGTAAAGGTGTAAAACACACATATTTTGATGTCAATTCCACTGCTACGAAAATGTACGCAAAACCATTAGTAGAACGAACCACTGGACCGAACAAATCGACTGCAGCCATCTCCTTTAATTTCGCTGGAATGATGGGAAACAACGGTGCTCTGTGAGAAATCGTTGGAGGCTTAGCCATTTGACATAATTTACATTTGGCAAGAACAGATCGAATACGTTTTTCCATATTACTGAAGTAACAATTTTCTCGTAATTTGTGAAAGCATTTTCGGGGACCAAAGTGTGCATAACTGAGATGCGTATACCAAATCAATTTATTGACCCACTCATCAGGAATACAAACTAACCAAACGGAGTTGTCGACCGATTTTCGTTTAAAAAGAATGTCATTGCGAACTAGATAATGCTGTCTAATCGCTACGCTTTCCTTTCTCCTCCACTTCTCCTTAATGTCCTTCCAGATTGGATCCTTATTTTGCTCCTTAGCGATATCCTGGAGCGAAGACGAAATAAAGTTCTCAAACGCAACACCTTGAATATACATCAAACAAAAATTGTTTTCCTTGCAGTCCTCTTCAGCACTTCGTTTCAAACCCATAGGTGCACGTGATAAAGCATCGGCAACAATATTAGAAGAACCCTGTATGTAAACAATACTAAAGTCAAAATCCTGTAGGTACAACGCCCATCGTGACAATCTGCCGTGAGTTAATTTTGTTGACATAAGAAATTCCAGAGCTCGATGATCGGTGTAAACCTTAGTATGTCTGCCAAACAAAAATGTGCGAAATTTTGTAAAAGCCCAAACAACAGCCAAAGCTTCAAGTTCCGTAATCGAATAATTCTTTTCTGATTTAGAGAGAACACGACTTACAAATGCAATAGTTTTCTGTACTACAACGCCGTTTTCTTCTATCTCTTGAAATAAATGTGTACCTAGGCCTTTGTATGATGAGTCCGTCGCCAAACAAAATTCTTTAGATAAATCCGGATGTGAAAGAAGTGGAGCAGCAACTAAAGCATCACGAAGTTGTTCAAATTCTGACTGAGCTTCCTCATCCCAACACCAATTAGATTTCTTTCCGGATAGTTCACATAAACGAGGTGTGGCCAAATCGTCCAATGTAACAAAGCGTCTAAGAAAATTACAGACACCAAGGAAACTACGAACATCACGTTTTGTGGTAGGAACAGCATAATTACGAATAGCATCTAGTTTCTCTGGATCAGGAAGAATACCTTCTGTAGATATAATGTGACCGAGAAATTTCACCTGAGAACGACCAAATTCAGATTTTTCCAAGTTCACTGTCATGCCAACTTTTGCAAAGATACGTAATAATGAGTCCAAAATTTTGTTGTGTTCACTCCAAGAACGTTTAGCGATAAGAATGTCGTCAACATAAGAAGTAATATTGTCACGAAGACAAACAGGTAAAATTTCATTTAAGCTACGAATGAATGCTGCTGAAGATACTGTAAGTCCAAACGGTAATTTCCGAAATTGGTAACAGTTACCAAAGGCTAAAAAGGCGGTGTATTTTCTACAATCGGGGTGGAGTTCTATTTGCCAAAAACTTGCGCGCATATCAATCGTAGATAAAACTTTATTTCCATGGAAATGTTGAAGAAGTTCATCTAAATTTTGTGGGCGGTCAGTTTCAGGAATGATGATGTTATTTATCTGTCTGGAATCCAGAACCAGACGAATTGATCCATCCTTTTTAAGAACAACGTGTAATGGGCTAGTATAAGGACTGACTGCAGGCTCAATAATGCCCTGATCTAACATGTACTGAAGTTCATTCTTAACCTTGTCTCTGTAAGCCAAAGGAATAGCGTACGTTTTCCCGCGAAATGGTGTGTGTTCTTTTACTTTAAATGAATATTGTAAGCCTTTTATAGTTCCTGTGTGATGACTAAACACTGTAGCATGTGAAGTCAAAATGTGGTGCAGCTCTTCTCTTGCAACGTCATCTGGCACTTCAGCTTCCTTAACCTTTTCATTAATTAATTCTTCGCTATTAATTATATCATCCATCGCGTCTCTGTATCTATTGTCATTATCATGAATAAACACATTGTCGTCATAATGCTCAACGAAAACATCAGAAGTAAGAAACCTTAAACATTTTGCATCTGGTTCAGATCTTGTTAAACACTCGAAAAATTTTAAACATTTCGGCATTCCAGCAACAGTCAAATTTACACTTCCTTCTTTAAAGTTCAAAATTGCCTTATGTGCGTTAAGAAACTCCATACCTAATATAATTTGTGTACTGAGTAATGGAACAATAATAAAATTAGCAGAAAATTCGTATCCTTGACAAATGAAATTTAAGTTGGTCTGTTGTTTGACTTCCACACTTTTTCCAGAAATAGCACCTCGAATTGTAGTTTTAGAAATAGGTAACACAGGACAGGCAATAGTTCTTTCACATATACGAAAAACTGATTCACTAATGACATTCAATGGGCTCCCAGAATCTAATACTGCAGTGAACTTATTCTTACCCACGCATACTTCAATAACAGGATGTAAAAATGCGTCTACATTATTTTCCTTTTCGTCTAATAAAATGTCTCTCATGTCTTCCAGGCGTACGTAGTGTAAAGTCGTAGTGTCATTACTTTCTGAGCCGTCTATATTGCTGCCAGAAGCCGAAGCTGCAAGTCATTGTCGATTGTTTGCGTCACGTCTTTGAGTATTCGCGTCATTTCGCGGATCAATTTCTACGATTTGCACTTGTCTCTCTGAAGTTCTGTCACGTGGAGGATGCCAATTAGGTCCCTCCTGTCTGTTGGATGCAAATTCTTGGCTGTGTCTGTTATTAAAATTTCTGTTCTCCTGTCTGTCTGCATAACTACTCCTTGTGTAATTTCGACTGTCACTTCTGAAATTATTGTTGTATCTACTACCCTGATTGTTTCTGTAGAAAGAATTTCTATTACTGTATGAATAATTTCTGTCCTGATGATACCGATTACTGTTTCCGTATGATTGATCATTCCGGTACGAATTACCGCTATTGTCTGTGTAACTTCTGTTAGAACGTCTGTTATTGTCATAGGGCTGGTATCTATTGTCGTGTCTGCTACGTCTGTCATTCTCAAAATTACCCATATAACGCCCGTTCCGATCACTATCTCTTTTCTCTGGAAATCTATTGTAAATACTGTTACTGAAAAAGTTACAAGAGGTCCCGTCGTCGTTGTCATACTCAAGTTCTTGCAACAAAGTCTTAAAAGTCTCAATGTCGTCTTTACATCTTCCGGCCAAAGCAATTTGTCTTATGGATTGTGGCAGCTTAGTTAAACAAATGCGAATTAATTCAGTCGGGCTATAAGGGTTGGACAGGAACTGATTCTTTCGAATCATGTCTTCAAAGTACTCTGCCGGCGTGCGGAACTCAGACTGTTTGAAATTACGCTGCATAATAAGACTGTGTTTAACTCTGTCCTGCGTGTTTTCGGACCAATATGCCGATAGAAATGCATGATAAAAATCATTGAAATTATTGCAATCTCTAATGAGTGCGCGCATCCGCGTCGCCGGTTCGTTTTCTAAATATCCACACATGAATTCTAGTTTGTGACTTAGTGGCCAATTTGGTGGAAGTGCGTACATAAATTGATCTAACCATGCACATGGATGTATGTCATTCTTAGAATTGCGGAAGATCTTAAATTTCCGGACAGTCAAAAAGTGTTTATAATCAAAGTTTTCGCCTCGTGGCGACAAAGACCTACCGCGTCTGTCTCGGTCCGAATGTCGATTATTGTAAAGTTCGCGCGCCTGGCGCTCTCTTGTTGCATCCCGTAAATGAAACAAATTATTTTCTTCAAACCCCTCTGCTACCTGTGATTCTAAATTTCTTCTGCTATCTTTTCCTACAATTTCGCCTTCGATCTGCTTGACTTGCTTCCGTAATGCCTCAAATTCCCTTTTCACGCGTTCATTAAATTTTCCCTGATTCTCAACATGCTTATTTATGTTCTGATACTCTTCGGTTTCTGCAAATGGTAATGGGGCTGTATCATCCGAATCTCTGTCCCCATGTAAACTAAGATTTGTCAATTTATCTGAAATTTCCTCAACTCTTTCCGATAAGTCACCTATTTTTTCTTTCTGTTTGTTTACATCTTCCGTAAGTGTCGCGACTCGGGTTTCAGTATTGACACATTTGGTAGTTAACTGTTCATATTGTCGTGTTAGATTATTTATTCTGTCATTTGGTACGGATTCCTCGATTCTTTCAAATATTTCTTCCTTATCCTTTGCACGTTGTAAATTTAACTCTGAAAAATTCTGTACTATCACGCGATCTCTTTCTTCCTGTTCTCTATCCTGTTCCCTTTGTCTGATTTCCACTGCAATTAATCTATTATTGTGAGAATTCAGAATCGGTTGTACTTCTTCCCTGATTTCTTTCTTTAATTCATCTTTCATATTTTTGAAACATGTCCCTATTCGTGAATCTATCCGCGTTTCCAAAGTTCCCATCTCTGTTTTAAATTCAGATCCTAACCGAGTTTCCATTGTTCCCATATCAGTTTTTAATTCAGCCCGTAAAGTTCCCATCTCAGTTTTAATTGTTCGCATCTGTGATCCCAGTGAGTCTAACTTTGTTCCCATATCAGTTTTTAGTTCAGATTGAAAATTTAATAGTACACTCATCAACTGCTCCATATTAAATTGTTCAGAATTCTTTTCGCCCCTAACATCTCCCGCAAAACTAACTTCCTTCGTCACAGCTGTAAGGCTATCTGTGTTCGATACTATTTCAGAATCTTCTGTCGTTAATCTCAGATTCTCTGAATTTTCCGATTGAGAAAAATTTTGAAATGGTTCCGGACTGTCTTCCCGACTTATTAAATTATTTTCAACTCCATTATTCATCATACAGTTGTCCTGTGTTGGCGAGTTCGCCATGTCAACAATTTCGTTCTCACTATTCATCATTTTTGTCTTTTTCATCGATCGCGTAATCATTTACAAAATATACGAAAGATTCGTCACTGTACGAAAATTACACACCGTCACTCTTTATCTCCAACAACACTATTCACACTAGATGTTTCCCTCAAACACGATCAATCGAACAATTGAAATAATTGCACTAAATTGTCAAACCGTTGACAAGACAACAAATTTAATTCTGAGAGAAAAAAAAAATACCATTAGAAGAATGACAATTACCAAATCTACACATGCAAAATAGACTACAATTACTAACTACAAATTACTACAACAATACTACAGTCTACAATTTTCACAATCAGAAGAATCCAAGGGACGATCCAAAGCAGCGGTCGCCACGTGCATGGGGGCTTTCTTAAATATATATGATTGAAAATGTTATTTTTATTTTTCGTTGCTGTATGTCCGATTACGCAGTGTCTCGTAATCGGTTGGCCCTGACTAGTATTATTACGCTATCTGACTGCAACAAACAATGTAAGAAAATTTTCGTAAATACAGTTAATTAATTAAGTCCCCAGCAACTATAAAACCTACTAAATCCAAGCACAAATGTAACTGTTCTGTATGTGGGAGTGTGACTCCACGTCCACATCTGGCACGGTTGTTTTCCAACAAGACAAGAATTTTTTTAAATACCAACTATGCTGACGTGACAAAAGAAATTTAGAAAAACTGTAATTGCGTAAGAAAACCAGAATTCACTCTAATACAAGAACATAAACCAGATGCTTTGTTGACTGAACCTGTAGTGATGCATTATTTCAGATACACATTTAATATAAGAGCAGTGTAAGTTTTACCTTCATATATATTGACGAAATGCACACAATAACATCTGCTATCTCTCCCATCAAATAACTGCATAAAACATGGAACAACACTCTTTACTACAACATCTTACTCCAACTTCACGACAACCACCAGCTCTTAACACACACTGTCCTCTACGAACTCTCAACAACCACTGACTGCCATGAGATCTTAACACGCACTGTGGAGGCGGCTTAATAGTACTCTTTGGCGCAATCTCTGGCGCAGTGGCACAGTGTAGCCACTTTCAGATGAAACACAGAAATTGCATCCAAATTTAATACAAAGAGCACAATGGCTATTTAAGTACAAGAGGCCTGACACTCTAACTTTCTATGATTTGAACCTCTCTTGTGAGTCCAGTTTTAGATTCCGATGCTTCACATCAGGTTTACTGTATCCCGTGGACCTTCTTATTGACGATGAAAGACAGAAAATGAATCCGAATTCAATACAAAAGGTACAAAGCCGTCTTAAGTAAAAGAGGACTGACACTCTAACTCTCTATGATTTGAACCTCTCCTGTGAGTCCAGTTTTAGATTCCGACGCTTCATTTCAGGTTTACTGTATTCCTTGGACCTTCTTATTGACGACGAAAAACAGAAATTGCATCTGAATTTAATACATAAGGCACAACGCCGACTTAGGTACAAGAGGACTCACACTCTAACTTTCTATGATTTGAACCTCTCTTGTGAGTCCAGTTTTAGATTCCGATGCTTCACATCAGGTTTACTGTACCCCTTGGACCTTCTTATTGACGATGAAAGACAGAAATTGAATCCGAATTCAATGCAAAAGGTACAATGCCGTCTTAAGTACAAGAGGACTGACACTCTTACTTTCTATGATTTAAACCTCTCTTGTGAGTCCAGTTTTAGATTCCGATGCTTTACTTCGGTTTACTGTATACCTTGGACCTTCTTATTGACGATGAAACACAGAAATTGTATCTGAATTTAATACAAAAGGCACAATGCCTACTTTAGTACAAGACGAATGACACTCTAACTTTCTATGATTTGAAACTGTCCTGTGAGTCCAGATTTAGATTCCGATGCTTCACTTCAGGTCTACTGTATCCTTTGGACCTCCTTATTGACGATGAAACACAGAAATTGCATCGGAATTAAATCCAAAAGGCACAATGCCGACTGAAGTACACGAGGACTGACACTCTAACTTTGTAGGATTTGAACCTCTCCTGTGAGTCCAGTTTTAGATTCCGATGCTTCACTTCAGGTTTACTGTATACCCTGGACTTCTTATTGACGATGATACACAGAAATTGAATCGGAATTAAATTCAAAAGGCACAATGCCGACTTAAGTACACGAGGACTGACACTCTAACTTTGTATGATTTGAACCTCACCTGTGAGTCCAGTTATAGTTTTCCATGCTTCACATCAGGTTTACTGTATCCCTTGGACCTTCTTAATGACGATGAAACACAGAAATTGAATCCGAATTCGATACAAAAGGCACAATGCCGACTTAAGTACAAGAGGACTGACACTCTAACTCTCTATGATTTGAACCTATCCTGTGAGTCCAGTTTTAGATTCCGATGCTTCACTTCAGGTTTACTGTATCCCTTGGACCTTCTTAATGACGATGAAACACAGAAATTGAATCCGAATTCGATACAAAAGGCACAATGCCGACTTAAGTACAAGAGGACTGACACTCTAACTCTCTATGATTTGAACCTATCCTGTGAGTCGAGTTTTAGATTCCATTGCTCCACTTCAGGTTTACTGTATACCTTGGACCTTCTTATTGACGATGTAACACAGAAATTGCATCTGAATTTAATACAAAAGGCACAATGCCGACTTAACTACAAGAGGACTGACACTCTAACTTTCTATGATTTGAACGTCTCCTGAGAGTCCAGTTTTAGATTCCGATGCTTCACTTCAGGTCTATTGTATCCCTTTGAGCTTCTTATTGACGAAGAAACACAGATATTGCATCTGAATTTAATACAAAAGGCACAATGCCGACATAAGTACAGGAGGACTGACACTCTAAGTTTCTATGACTTGAAACTCTCTCTTGAGTCCAAGTTTAGATTCCGATGCTTCACTTCAGGTTTACTGTATCCCTTGGTCCTTCATATTGACGATGAAACACAGAAAGTATATAAGAATTTAATACAAAAGGCACTATGCCGTCTTAAGTGCAAGAAGACTGACACACTAACTCTCTGCGATTTGAACCTATCCTGTGAGTCCAGTTTTAGATTCCGAAGCTTCACTTCAGGTTTACTGTATCCCTTGGACCTATTTATTGAAGATGAAACACAGAAATTGCATCGGAATTAAATTTAAAATGCACAATGCCGACTTAAGTACAAGAGCACTGACACTCTAAATTTCTATGATTTGAACTTCTCCCGTGAGACCCGTTTTAGATTCCGATGCTTCACTTCAGGTTTACTGTATACCTTGGACCTTCTTATTGACGACGAAACACAGAAATTGCATCTGAATTTAGTACATAAGGCACAATGCCGACTTAGGTACCAGAGGACTGACACTCTAACTCTCTATGATTTGATCCTCTCCTGTGTGTCCAGTTTTAGATTCCGATGCTTCACTTCAGATTTACTGTATACCTTTTTCCTTCTCATTGACGATGTAACTCAGAAATTGCATCTGAATTTAATACAAAACGCACAATGCCGACTTAACTACAAGAGGACTGACAATCTATCTTTCTATGATATGAACCTCTCCTGTGAGTCCAGTTTTAGATTCCGATGCTTCACTTCAATTTTACTGTATACCTTGGACCTTCTTATTGACGATGAAACACAGAAATTGCATCTGAATTTAATACAAAAGGCACAATGACGACTTAAGTACAAGAGGACTGACACTCTAACTTTCTATGATTTGAACCCCTCCTATGAGTCCAGTTTTAGATTCCGATGCTTCGCTTCAGGTTTACTGTTTCCCTTGGACCTTCTTATTGACGATGAAACACAGAAATTGCATAAGAAATTAATACAAAAAGCACAATGCCGACTTAAGTACAAGAGGACAAAAAAACTCTAAATTTCTATGATTTGAACCTCTCCTCTGAGTCCTGTTTTAGTTTCCGATGCTTCACTTCAGGTTTACTGTATCCCTTGGACCTTCTTATTGACGATGAAACACAGAAAATGCATCTGAATTTAATACAAAAGGCACAATGCCGACTTAAGTACAAGAGGACTGACACTATAACTTTCTATGATTTGAACCTCTCCCGTGAGTCCAGTTTTAGATTCTGATGCTTCACATCAGGTTTACTGTATCCCTTGGACCTTCTTACTGACGATGAATCAAGGAAATTGCATCCGAATTTAATACAAAAGGCACAATGCCGACTTAAGTACAAGGGGACTGACACTCTAACTTTCTATGATTTGAACCTCTCCTGTGAGTCCTGTTATAAATTCCGATGCTTTACTTCAGGATTACTGTATACCTTGGAGACTCTTATTGACGATGTAACACAGAAATTGCATCTGAATTTAATACAAAAGGCACAATGCCGACTTAACTACAAGAGAACTGACACTCTAACTTTCTATGATTTGAACCTCTCCTGTGAGTTCAGTTTTAGATTCCGATGCTTCACTTCAATTTTACTGTATACCTTGGACCTTCGTATTGACGATAATACACAGAAATTGCATCTGAATTTAATAGAAATGGCACAATGCCGACTTAAGTACAAGAGGACTGACACTCTAACTCTCTATGATTAGAATCTCTCCTGTGAGTCCAGTTTTAGATTCCGATGCTTCGCTTCAGGTTTACTGTATACCTTGGACCTGCTTATTGACGATGAAACACAGGAATTACATCTGAATTTAATACAAAAAGCACAATGCCGACTTAAGTACACGAGGACTGACACTCTAACTTTCTATGATTTGACCCTCTCCTGTGAGTCCAGTTTTGGATTCCGATGCTTCACTTCAGCTTTACTGAATCCCTGTGACCTTCGTATTGACGATGAAACACAGAAATTGCATCCGAATTTAATACAAAAAGCACAATACCTACTTAAGTACAAGAGGCCTGACACTCTAACTTTCTATGATTTGAACCCCTCCTGTGAGTCCAGTTTTAGATTCCGATGCTTCACTTCAGGTTTGCTGTATACCATGGACCTTGTTATTGACGATAAAACACAGAAATTGCATCTGAATTTAATACAAAAGGCACAACGCCGACTTAAGTACAAGAGGACTGACACTTAACTCTCTATGATTTGAACCTCTAGTGTGAGTCCAGTTTTAGATTCCGATGCTTCACTTCAGGTTTACTGTATACCTTGGACCTTCTTATTGACGATGTAACACAGAAATTGCATCTGAATTTAATACAAAAGGCAGAATGCCGACTTAACTACAAAAGGACTGACACTCTAACTTTCTATGATTTGAACCTCTCCTGTGAGTCCAGTTTTAGATTCCGATGGTTCACTTCAATTTTACTGTATACCTTGGACCTTCTTATTGACGATGAAACAATGAAATTACATCTGAAATTAATACAAATGGCACAATGCCGACTTAAGTACAAGAGGACTGACACTCTAACTATCTATGATTTGAACCTCTCCTGTGAGTCCAGTTTTAAATTCCGATGTTTCGCTTCAGGATTACTGTATCCCTGGGACCTTCTTATTGACGATGAAACACAGAAATTGCATCTGAATTTCATACAAAAAGCACAATGTCGACTTAAGTACAAGAGAACAGACACGCTAACTTTCAATGCTTTGAATCTCTCCTGTGAGTCCAGTTTTAGATTCCGATGATCCACTTCAGGTTTACTGTATACCTTGGACCTTCTTATTGACGATGAGACACAGAAATTATATAAGAATTTAATACAAAAGGCACAATGCCGACTTAAGTACAAGAGGACTGACACTCTTACTTTCTATGATTTGAACCTCTCTTGTGAGTCCAGTTTTAGATTCCGATGCTTTACTTCGGTTTACTGTATATCTTGGACCTTCTTATTGACGATGAAACACATAAATTGTATCTGAATTTAATACAAAAGTCACAATGCCTACTTTAGTACAAGACGAATGACACTCTAACTTTCTATGATTTGAAACTGCCCTGTGAGTCCAGTTTTAGATTCCGATGCTTCACTTCAGGTCTACTGTATCCCTTGGACCTCCTTATTGACGATGAAACAAAGAAATTGAATCGGAATTAAATTCAAAAGGCACAATGCCGACTGAAGTACACGAGGACTGACACTCTAACTTTGTAGGATTTGAACCTCTCCTGTGAGTCCAGTTTTAGATTCCGATGCTTCACTTCAGGTTGACTGTATACCCTGGACTTCTTATTGACGATGAAACACAGAAATTGAACCGGAATTAAATTCGAAAGGCACAATGCCGACTTAAGTACACGATGACTGACACTCTAAATTTCTATGATTTGAACCTCAACTGTGAGTCCAGTTTTAGATTTCCATGCTTCACATCAGGTTTACTGTATCCCTTGGACCATCTTAATGACGATGAAACACAGAAATTGAATCTGAATTCAATACAAAAGGCACAATGCCGACTTAAGTACAAGAGGACTGACACTCTAACTCTCTATGATTTGAACCTATCCTGTGAGTTCAGCTTTAGATTCCGATGCTTCACTTCAGGTTTACTGTATACCTTGGACCATCTTATTAACGATAAAACACAGAATTTGCATCCGAATTCAATAAAAAAGGCACAATGCCGGCTTAAGTACAAGAGGACTGACACTCTAACTTTCTATGATTTGAACCTCTCCTGTGAGTCCAGATTTAGATTCCATTGCTCAACTTCAGGTTTACGGTATACCATGGACCTTCTTATTGACGATGTAACACAGAAATTGCGTCTGAATTTAATACAAAAGGCACAAAGCCGACTTAACTACAAGAGGACTGACACTCTAACTTTCTATGATTTGAACGTCTCCTGAGAGTCCAGTTTTAGATTCCGATGCTTCACTTCAGGTCTACTGTATCCCTTTGAGCTTCCTATTGACGAAGAAACACAGAAATTGCATCTGACTTTAATACAAAACGCACAATGCCGACTTAACTACAAGAGGACAGACACTCTATCTTTCTATGATAAGAACCTCTCCTGTGAGTCCAGTTTTAGATTCCGATGCTTCACTTCAATTTTAATGTATACCTTGGACCTTCTTATTGACGATGAAACACAGAAATTGCATCTGAATTTAATACAAAACGCACAATGACGACTTAAGTACAAGAGGACTGACACTCTAACTTTCTATGATTTGAACCCCTCCTATGAGTCCAGTTTTAGATTCCGATGCTTCGCTTCAGGTTTACTGTTTCCCTTGGACCTTCCTATTGACGATGAAACACAGAAATTGCAACCGAATTTAATACAAAAGGGTCAATGCCGACTTAAGTACAAGAGGACTAAAAAACTCTAAATTTCTATGATTTGAACCTCTCCTCTGAGTCCTGTTTTAGTTTCCGATGCTTCACTTCAGGTTTACTGTATCCCTTGGACCTTCTTATTGACGATGAAACACAGAAATTGCATCTGAATTTAATACAAAAGGCACAATGCCGACTTAAGTACAAGTGGACTGACACTATAAATTTCTATGATTTGAACCTCTCCTGTGAGTCCCGTTTTAGATTCTGATGCTTCACTTCAGGTTTACTGTATCCCTTGGACCTTCTTACTGACGATAATACACAGAAATTGCATCTGAATTTAATACAAATTTCACAATGCCGACTTAAGTACAAGAGGTCTGACACTCTAACTTTCTATGATTAGAACCTCTCCTGTGAGTCCAGTTTTAGATTCCGATGCTTCGCTTCAGGTTTACTGTATACCTTGGACCTGCTTATTGACGATGAAACACAGTAACTACATCTGGATTTAATACAAAAAGCACAATGTCGACTTAAGTACACGAGGACTGACACTCTAACTTTCTATGATTTGAACCTCTCCTGTGAGTCCAGTTTTGGATTCCGATGCTTCACTTCAGCTTTACTGAATTCCTGTGACCTTCGCATTATCGATGAAACACAGTAATTGCATCCGAATTTAATACAAAAAGCACAATACCTACTTAAGTACAAGAGGACTGACACTGTAACTTTCTATGATTTGAACCCCTGCTGTGAGTCCTGTTTTAGATTCCCATGCTTCGCTTCAGGATTACTGTATTCCTGGGACCTTCTTATTGACGATGAAACACAGAAATTGCATCTGAATTTAATACAAAAAGCACAATTTCGACTTAAGTACAAGAGAACAGACACTCTAACTTTCAATGCTTTGAATCTCTCCGGTGAGTCCAGTTTTAGATTCCGATGCTTCACTTCAGGTTTACTGTATCCCTGTGACCTTCGTATTGACGATGAAACACAGAAATTGCATCCGAATTTAATACAAAAGGCACAATGCCTACTTAAGTACAAGAGGACTGACACTCTAACTTTCTATGATTTGAACCTCTCCTGTGAGTCCTGTTTTAGATTCCGATGCTTCACTTCAGGTTTACTGTATACCTTGGACCTTCTTATTGACGATGAAACACAGAAATTGCATCTGAATTTAATACAAAAGGCACAATGCCGACTTAAGTACAAGATAACTGACACTCTAATGTTCTGTGATTTGAACCTCTCCTGTGGGTCCAGTTTTAGTTTACGATGCTTCGCTTCAGGTTTACTGTTTCCCTTGGACCTTCTTATTGACGATGAAACACAGAAATTGAATCCGAATTTAATACAAAAGGCACAATGCCGACATAAGAACAAGAGGACTGACACTTTAACTTTCTATGATTTGAACCTCTCCTGTGAGGCCAGTTTTAGATTCCAATGCTTCACTTCAGGTTTACTGTATACCTTGGACCTTCTTATTGACGACGAAACAGAGAAATTGCATCTAAATTTAATACATAAGGCACAATGCCGACTTAGGTACAAGAGGACTGACTCTCTAACTCTCTATGATTTGAACCTCTCCTGTGTGTCCAGTCTTAGATTCCGATGCTTCACTTCAGGTTTACTGTATACCTTTTACCTTCTTATTGACGATGTAACTCAGAAATTGCATCTGAATTTAATACAAAAGGCACAATGCCGACTTAACTACAAGAGGACTTACACTCTAACTTTCTATGATTTGAACCCCTCCTATGAGTCCAGTTTTAGATTCCGATGCTTCGCTTCAGGTTTACTGTTTCTCTTGGACCTTCTTATTGACGATGAAACACAGACATTGCATCCGAATTTAATACAAAAGGCACAATGCCGACTTAAGTACAAGAGGACTGACACTATAAACTTTCTATGATTTGAACCTTTCCTGTGAGTCCAGTTTTAGATTCCGATGCTTCGCTTCAGGATTACTGTATCCCTGGGACCTTCTTATCGACGATGAAACACAGAAATTGCATCTGAATTTAATACAAAAAGCACAATGTCGACTTAAGTACAAGAGAACAGCCACTCTAACTTTCAATGCTTTGAACCTCTCCTGTGAGTCCAGTTTTAGATTCCGATGCTTCGCTTCAGGTTTACTGAATCCCTGTGACCTTCGTATTGACGATGAAACACAGAAATTGCATCCAAATTTAATACAAAGAGCACAATGGCTACTTAAGTACAAGAGGCCTGACACTCTAACTTTCTATGATTTGAACCTCTCTTGTGAGTCCAGTTTTAGATTCCGATGCTTCACATCAGGTTTACTGTATCCCGTGGACCTTCTTATTGACGATGAAAGACACAAATTGAATCCGAATTCAATACAAAAGGTACAATGCCGTCTTAAGTACAAGAGGACTGACACTCTAACTCTCTATGATTTGAACCTATCCTGTGAGTCCAGTTTTAGATTCCGATGCTTCACTTCAGGTTTACTGTATCCCTTGGACCTTCATATTGACGATGAAACACAGAAAGTATATAAGAATTTAATACAAAAGGCACTATGCCGACTTAAGTACAAGAAGACTGACACACTAACTCTCTACGATTTGAACCTCTCCTGTGAGTCCAGTTTTAGATTCCCAAGCTTCACTTCAGGTTTACTGTATCCCTTGGACCTATTTATTGACGATGAAACACAGAAATTGCATCGGAATTAAATTTAAAATGCACAATGCCGACTTAAGTACAAGAGCACTGACACTCTAAATTTCTATGATTTGAACTTCTCCCGTGAGTCCTGTTTTAGATTCCGATGCTTCACTTCAGGTTTACTGTATACCTTGGACCATCTTATTGACGACGAAACACAGAAATTGCATCTGAATTTAGTACATAAGGCACAATGCCGACTTAGGTACCAGAGGACTGACACTCTAACTCTCTATGATTTGAACCTCTCCTATGTGTCCAGTTTCAGATTCCGATGCTTCACTTCAGATTTACTGTATACCTTTTTCCTTCTTATTGACGATGTAACTTAGAAATTGCATCTGAATTTAATACAAAACGCACAATGCCGACTTAACTACAAGAGGACAGACACTCTATCTTTCTATGATATGAACCTCTCCTGTGAGTCCAGTTTTAGATTCCGATGCTTCACTTCAATTTTAATGTATACCTTGGACCTTCTTATTGACAATGAAACACAGAAATTGCATCTGAATTTAATCCAAAACGCACAATGACGACTTAAGTACAAGAGGACTGTCACTCTAACTTTCTATGATTTGAACCCCTCCTATGAGTCCAGTTTTAGATTCCGATGCTTCGCTTCAGGTTTACTGTTTCCCTTGGACCTTCTTATTGACGATGAAACACAGAAATTGCATCTGAATTTAATACATAAGGCACAATGCCGACTTAAGTACAAGTGGACTGACACTATAACTTTCTATGATTTTAACCTCTCCTGTGAGTCCAGTTTTAGATTCTGATGCTTCACTTCAGGTTTACTGTATCCCTTGGACCTTCTTACTGACGATGAATCGAGGAAATTGCATCCGAATTTAATACAAAAGGCACAATGCCGACTTAAGTACAAGAGGACTGACACTCTAACGTTCTATGATTTGAAACTCTCCTGTGAGTTCAGTTTTGGATTCCGATGCTTCACTTCAATTTTACTGTATACCTTGGACCTTCGTATTGACGATAATACACAGAAATTGCATCTGAATTTAATACAAATTTCACAATGCTGACTTAAGTACAAGAGGTCTGACACTCTAACTTTCTATGATTAGAACCTCTCCTGTGAGTCCAGTTTTAGATTCCGATGCTTCGCTTCAGGTTTACTGTATACCTTGGACCTGCTTATTGACGATGAAACACAGAAATTACATCTGAATTTAATACAAAAAGCACAATGTCGACTTAAGTACACGAGGACTGACACTCTAACTTTCTATGATTTGAACCTCTCCTGTGAGTCCAGTTTTGGATTCCGATGCTTCACTTCAGCTTTACTGAATCCCTGTGACCTTCGTATTGACGATGAAACACAGTAATTGCATCCGAATTTAATACAAAAAGCACAATACCTACTTAAGTACAAGAGGACTGACACTGTAACTTTCTATGATTTGAACCCTTCCTGTGAGTCCAGTTTTAGATTCCGGTGCTTCACTTCAGGTTTGCTGTATACCATGGACCTTGTTATTGACGATAAAACACAGAAATTGCATCTGTATTTAATACAAAAGGCACAACGCCGACTTAAGTACAAGAGGACAGACACTCTAACTCTCTATCATTTGAACCTCTCCTGTGAGTCCAATTTTAGATTCCGATGCTTCACTTCAGGTTTACTGTATACCTTGGACCTTCTTATTGACGATGTAACACAGAAATTGCATCTGAATTTAATACCAAAGGCAGAATGCCGACTTAACTACAAAAGGACTGACACTCTAACTTTCTATGATTTGTACCTCTCCTGTGAGTCCAGTTTTAGATTCCGATGGTACACTTCAATTTTACTGTATACCTTGGACCTTCTTATTGACGATGAAACAATGAAATTACATCTGAATTTAATACAAATGGCACAATGCCGACTTAAGTACAAGAGGACTGACACTCTAACTATCTTTGATTTGAACCTCTCCTGTGAGTCCAGTTTTAGATTCCGATGCTTCGCTTCAGGATTACTGTATTCCTGGGACCTTCTTATTGACGATGAAACACAGAAATTACATCTGAATTTAATACAAAAAGCACAATTTCGACTTAAGTACAAGAGAACAGACACTCTAACTTTCAATGCTTTGAATCTCTCCGGTGAGTCCAGTTTTAGATTCCGATGCTTCACATCAGGTTTACTGTATCCCTGTGACATTCGTATTGACGATGAAACACAGAAATTGCATCCGAATTTAATACAAAAGGCACAATGCCTACTTAAGTACAAGAGGACTGACACTCTAGTTTTCTATGATTTGAACCTCTCCTGTGAGCCCTGTTTTAGATTCCGATGCTTCACTTCAGGTTTACTGTATACCTTGGACCTTCTTATTGACGACGAAAAACAGAAATTGCATCTGAATTTCATACATAAGGCACAATGCCGACTTAGGTACAAGAGGACCCACACTCTAACATTCTATGATTTGAACCTCTCCTATGAGTATAGTTTCAGATTCCGATGCTTCACTTCAGGTTTACTGTATCCCTTGGACTTTCTTATTGACGATGAAACACAGAAATTGCATCCGAATTCAATACAAAAGGCTCTATGCCGACTAAAGTAAAAGAGGACTGACACTCTAACTCTCTATAAATTGAGCCTCTCCAGTGAGTCCAGTTTTAGATTCCGATGCCTCACTTCAGGTTTACTGTATACCTTGGACCTTCTTATTGACGACGAAAAACAGAAATTGCATCTGAATTTAATACATAAGGCACAATGCCGACTTAGGTACAAGAGGACTCACACTCTAACATTCTATGATTTGAACCTCTCCTGTGAGTATAGTTTCAGATTCCGATGCTTCACTTCAGGTTTACTGTATCCCTTGGACTTTCTTATTGTCGATGAAACACAGAAATTGCATCCGAATTCAATACAAAAGGCACTATGCCGACTAAAGTAAAAGAGGACTGACACTCTAACTCTCTATGAATTGAACCTCTCCAGTGAGTCCAGTTTTAGATTCCGATGCCTCACTTCAGGTTTACTGTATACCTTGGACCTTCTTATTGACGATGAAACACAGAAATTGCATCTGAATTTAATACAAAAGGCACAATGCCGACTTAAGTACAAGATAACTGACACTCTAATGTTCTGTGATTTGAACCTCTCCTGTGGGTCCAGTTTTAGTTTACGATGCTTCGCTTCAGGTTTACTGTTTCCTTGGACCTTCTTATTGACGATGAAACACAGAAATTGCATCCGAATTTAATACAAAGGCACAATGCCGACATGAGAACAAGAGGACTGACACTTTTAATTTCTATGATTTGAACCTCTCCTGTGAGTCCAGTTTTAGATTCCGATGCTTCACATCAGGTTTACTGTATCCCGTGGACCTTCTTATTGACGATGAAAGACAGATATTGAATCCGAATTCAATACAAAAGGCACAATGCCGTCTTAAGTACAAGAGGACTGACACTCTAACTCTCTATGATTTGAACCTCTCCTGTGAGTCCAGTTTTAGATTCCGATGCTTCACTTCAGGTTTTCTGCATACCTTGGACCTTCTTATTGACGATGTAACACAGAAATTGCATCTAAATTTAATACAAAAGGCACAATGCCGACTTAACTACAAGAGGACTGACACTCTAATTTTCTATGATTTGAACCTCTCCTGTGAGTCCAGTTTTAGATTCCGATGCTTCGCTTCAGGATTACTGTATCCCTGGGACCTTCTTATTGACGATGAAACACAGAAATTGCATCTGAATTTAATACAAAAAGCACAATGTCGACTTAAGTGAAAGAGAACAGACACTCTAACTTCCAATGCTTTGAATCTCTCCTGTGAGTCCAGTTTTAGATTCTGATGCTTCGCTTCAGGTTTACTGTATACCTTGGACCTTCTTATTGACGATGAAACACAGAAATTACATCTGAATTTAATACAAAAAGCACAATGCCGACTTAAGTACACGAGTACTGACACTCTAACTTTCTATGATTTGAACCACTCCTGTGAGTCCAGTTTTGGATTCCGATGCTTCACTTCAGGTTTACTGAATCCCTGTGACCTTCGTATTGACGATGAAACACAGAAATTGCATCCAAATTTAATACAAAGAGCACAATGGCTAAATAAGTACAAGAGGCCTGAGACTCTAACTTTCTATGATTTGAACCTCTCTTGTGAGTCCAGTTTTAGATTCCGATGCTTCACTTCGGCTTAATGTATACCTTGGACCTTCTTACTGACGATGAAACACAGAAATTGTATCTGAATTTAATACAAAAGGCACAATCCCGACCTAACTACAAGAGGACTGACATTCTAACTTTATATGATTTGAACCTCTCCTGTGAGTCCAGTTTTAGATGCCGATGCTTCACAACACGTTTACTGTATCCCGTGGACCTTCTTATTGACGATGAAACACAGAAACTGAATCCGAATTCAATACAAAAGGCACAATGCCGTCTTAAGTACAAGAGGACTGACACTCTAACTCTCTATGATTTGAACCTCTCCTGTGAGTCCAGTTTTAGATTCCGCTGCTTCACTTCAGGTTTACTGCATACCTTGGACCTTCTTATTGACGATGAAACACAGAAATTGCATCTGAATTTAATACAAAATGCATAATGCCGACTTAAGTACAAAAACACTGACACTAAATTTCTATGATTTGAACCTCTCCTCTGAGTCCTGTTTTAGATTCCGTAGCTTCACTTGAGGTTTACTGTATCCCTTGGACCTTCTTATTGACGATGAGACACAGAAATTATATAAGAATGTAATACAAAAGGCACAATGCCAACTTAAGTACAAGAGGACTGAAACTCTAAATCTCTATGATTTGAACCTCTCCTGTGAGTCCAGTTTCAGATTCCGATGCTTCACTTTGGCTTACTGTATACCTTGGACCTTCTTACTGACGATGAAACACAGAAATTGTATCTGAATGTAATACAAAAGGCACAATCCCGACTTAACTACAAGAGGACAGACATTCTAACTTTATATGATTTGAACCTCTCCTGTGAGTCCAGTTTTAGATTCCGATGCTTCACATCAGGTTTACTGTATCCCGTGGACCTTCTTATTGACGATGAAAGACAGAAATTGAATCCGAATTCAATACAAAAGGTACAATGCCGTCTTAAGTACAAGTGGACTGACACTCTAACTCTCTATGATTTGAACCTCTCCTGTGAGTCCAGTTTTAGATTCCGATGCTTCACTTCAGGTTTACTGCATACCTTGGACCTTCTTATTGACGATGTAACACAGAAATTGCATCTGAATTTAATACAAAAGGCACAATGCCGACTTAACTACAAGAGGACTGACACTGTAATTTTCTATGATTTGAACCTCTCCTGTGAGTCCAGTTTTAGATTCCGATGCTTCGCTTCAGGTTTACTGTATCCCTGGGACCTTCTTATTGACGATGAAACACAGAAATTGCATCTGAATTTAATACAAAAAGCACAATGTCGACTTAAGTACAAGAGAACAGACACTCTAACTTTCTATGATTTGAACCTCTCCTGTGAGTCCAGTTTTAGATTCCGATGCTTCACTTCAGGTTTACTGTATCCCTTGGACCTTCTTATTGACGATGAGACACAGAAATTATATAAGAATGTAATACAAAAGGCACAATGCCGACTTAAGTTCAAGAGGACTGAAACTCTAAATCTCTATGATTTGAACCTCTCCTGTGAGTCCAGTTTTAGATTGCGATGCTTCACTTGAGGTTTACTGTATCCTTTGGACCTTCTTGTTGACGATGAAACACAGAAATTATATCCGAATTTAATACTAAAGGCACAATGCCGACATAAGTACGAGAGGACTGACACTCTAAAGCTCTATGATTTGAACCTCTCCTGTGAGTCCAGTTTTAGATTCCGATGCTTCACTTCAGGTTTACTGTATCCCTTGGACATCCTTATTGACGATGAAACACAGAAATTGCATCCGAATTTAATACAAAAGGCACAATGTCGACTGAAGTACAAGAGGACAGACACTCTAAGTTTCTATTATTTGAACCTCTCCTGTGAGTCCAGTTTTAGATTCCGATGCTTCACTTCAGGTTTACTGTATACCTTGGACCTTCTTATTGACGATGAAAAACAGAAATTGCATCTGAATTTAATACAAAAGGCAATATGCCGACTTAAGTACAAGAGGACTGACACTCTAACTTTCTATTATTCGATACTCTCCTGTGAGTCCAGTTTTAGATTCCGATGCTTCACTTCAGGTTTACTGTATTCCTGGGACCTTCGTATTGACGATGAAACACAGAAATTGCATCCGAATTTAATACAAAAGGCACAATGCCTACTTAGGTAAGCGAGGACTGACACTGTAACTTTCGAAGATTTGAAGCTCTCCTGTGAGTCCAGTTTTAGATTCCGATGCTTAACTTCAGGTTTACTGTATACCTTGGACCTTCTTATTGACGATGAAAAACAGAAATTGCATCGGAATTAAATTCAAAAGGCACAATGCCGACTTAAGTACAGGAGGACTGACACTCTAACTCTCTATGATATGAACCTCTCCTGTGAGTCCAGTTTTAGATTCTGAAGCTTCACCTCAGGTTTTCTGTATCACTTGGACCTCCTTATTGGCGATGAAACATAGAAATTGCATCGGAATTAAATTCAAAAGGCACAATGCCGACTTAAGTACAAGAGGACTGACACTCTAACTTAATATGATTTGAACCTCTCCTGTGAGTCCAGTTTTAGATTCCGATGCTTCACTTCAGATTTACTGTATCCCTTGGCCCTTCTTATTACCGATGAAACACACAAATTGCATCCGAATTCAGTACAAAAGGCACAATACCGACTTAAGTACAAGAGGACTGACACTCTAATATTCTATGATTTGAACCTCTCCTGTGAGTCCAGGTTCAGATTCCGATGCTTCACTTCAGGCTTACTGTATCCCTTGGACTTTCTTATTGACGATGAAACACAGAAATTGCATCCGAATTCAATATAAAATGCACTATGCCGACTAAAGTAAAAGAGGACTGACACTCTAACTCTCTATGAATTGAACCTCTCCAGTGAGTCCAGTTTTAGATTCCGATGCCTTACTTCAGGTTTACTGTATACCTTGGACCTTCTTATTGACGATGTAACACAGAAATTGAATCTGAATTTAATACAAAAGGCACAATGCCGACCTAACTACAAGAGGACTGACACTCTATCTTTCTATGATTTGAACCTCTCCTGTGTGTCCAGCTTTAGATTCCGATGCTTCACTACAGGTTTACTGTATACCTTGGACCTTCTTATTGACGATGAAAAACAGAAATTGCATCTGAATTTAATACAAAAGGCACTATGCCGACTTAAGTACAAGAGGACTGACACTCTAACTTTCTATTATTCGATACTCTCCTGTGAGTCCAGTTTTAGATTCCGATGCTTCACTTCAGGTTTACTGTATCCCTGGGACCGTCGTATTGACGATGAAACGCAGAAATTGCATCCGAATTTAATACACAAGGCACAATGCTTACTTAAGTAAGAGAGGACTGACACTGTAACTTTCGGAGATTTGAACCTCTCCTGTGAGTCCTGTTTTAGATTCCGATGCTTAACTTCAGGTTTACTGTATACCTTGGACCTTCTTATTGACGATGAAACACAGAAAATGTATCTGAATTTAATACAAAACGCACAATGCCGACTTAACTACAAGAGGACTGACACTCTAACTTTCTATGATTTGAACCTCTCCTATGAGTCCAGTTTTAGATTTCGATGCTTCACTTCAGGTTTACTGTATCCCTTGGCCGTTCTGATTGACGATGAAAAACACAAATTGCATCCGAATTCAGCACAAAAGGCACAATACCGACTTAAGTACAAGTGGACTGACACTCTAACTCTCTATGATTTGAACCTCTCCTGTGAGTCCAGTTTTAGATTCCGATGCTTCACTTCAGGTTTTCTGTATTCCTTGGACCTTCTTATTGACGATGAAACACAGATATTGCATCTGAATTTAATACAAAAGGCACAATGCCGACATAAGTACAAGAGGACTGACCTCTAACTTTCTATGATTTGAACCTCTCCCTTGAGTCCAAGTTTAGATTCCGATGCTTCACTTCAGGTTTATTGTATCCCTTGGACCTTCTTATTGACGATGAAACACAGAAATTATATGAGAATTTAATACAAAAGGCACAATGCCGACTTAAGTACAAGAGGACTGACACTCTAACTCTCTATGATTTGAACCTCTCCTGTGAGTCCAGTTTTAGATTCTGAAGCTTCACTTCAGGTTTTCTGTATCCCTTGGACCTCCTTATTGACGATGAAACACAGAAATTGCATCGGAATGAAATTCAAAAGGCACATAGCCGACCTAAGTACAAGAGGACTGACACTCTAACTCTCTATGATTTGAACCTCTCCTGTGAGTCCAGTTTTAGATTCTGAAGCTTCACTTCAGGTTTTCTGTATCCCTTGGACCTCCTTATTGGCGATGAAACATAGAAATTGCATCGGAATTAAATTCAAAAAGCACAATGCCGACTTAAGTACAAGAGGACCGACACTCTAACTTTCTATGATTTGAACCTCTCCTGCGAGTCCAGTTTTAGATTCCGATGCTTCACTTCAGGTTTACTGTATCCCTTGGCCCTTCTTATTACCGATGGAACACACAAATTGCATCCGAATTCAGTACAAAAGGCACAATACCGACTTAAGTACAAGAGGACTCACACTCTAACTCTCTATGATTTGAACCTCTCCTGTGAGTCCAGTTTTAGATTCCGATGCTTCACTTCAGGTTTACTGTATACCTTGGACCTTCTTATTGACGATGAAACACAGAAATTGCATCTGAATTTAATACAAAAGGCACAATGCCGACTTAACTACAAGAGGACTGACACTCTACCTTTCTATGATTTGAACCTCTCCTGTGTATCCAGTTTTAGATTCCGATGCTTCACTTCAATTTTACTGTATACCTTGGTTCTTCTTATTGACGATGAAACACAGAAATTGCATCTGAATTTAATACAAAAGGCACAATGCCGACATAAGTACAAGATAACTGACACTCTAATATTCTGTGATTTGAACCTCTCCTGTGAGTCCAGTTTAATTTACGATGCTTCGCTTCAGGTTTACTGTTTCCCTCGGACCTTCTTGTTGACGATGAAACACAGAAATTATATCCGAATTTAATACAAAAGGCACTGTGCCGACTAAAGTAAAAGAGGACTGACACTCTAACTCTCTATGAATTGAACCTCTCCAGTGAGTCCAGTTTTAGATTCCGATGCCTCACTTCAGGTTTACTGTATCCCTTGGACTTTCTTATTGACGATGAAACACAGAAATTGCATCCGAATTTAATACAAAAGCACAATGCCGACTTAAGTACAAGAGGACTAAAAAACTCCAAATTTCTATGATTTGAACCTCTCTTGTGAGTCCTGTTTTAGATTCCGATGCTTCACATCAGGTTTACTGTATACCTTGGACATTCTTATTGACGATGAAACACAGAAAATGTATCTGAATTAAATACAAAACGCACAATGCCGACTTAACTACAAGAGGACTGACACTCTAAGTTTCTATGATTTGAACCTCTCCTGTAAGTCCAGTTTTAGATTCCGATGCTTCACTTCAGGTTTACTGTATCCCTTGGCCCTTCTTATTGACGATGAAACACACAAATTGCATCCGAATTCAGTACAAAAGGCACAATACCGACTTAAGTACAAGAGGACTGACACTCTAACTCTCTATGATTTGAACCTCTCCTGTGAGTCCTGTTTTAGATTCCGATGCTTCACTTCAGGTTTACTGTATACCTTGGACCTTCTTATTGACCATGAAACACAGATATTGCATCTGAATTTAATACAAAAGGCACAATGCCGACTTAAGTACAAGAGGACTGACACTCTAACTTTCTATTATTCGATACTCTCCTGTGAGTCCAGTTTTAGATTCCGATGCTTCATCACTTCAGGTTTACTGTATCCCTGGCACCTTCGTATTGACGATGAAACACAGAAATTGCATCCGAATTTAATACAAAAGGCACAATGCCTACTTAAGTAAAAGAGGACTGACACTGTAACTTTCGAAGATTTGAACCTCTCCTGTGAGTCCTGTTTTAGATTCCGATGCCTCACTTCAGGTTTACTGTATACCTTGGACCTTCTTATTGACGATGAAACACAGATATTGCATCTGAATTTAATACAGAAGGCACAATGCCGACATAAGTACAAGAGGACTGACCTCTAACTTTCTATGATTTGAACCTCTCCCTTGAGTCCAAGTTTAGATTCCGATGCTTCACTTCAGGTTTATTGTATCCCTTGGACCTTCTTATTGACGATGAAACACAGAAATTATATGAGAATTTAATACAAAAGGCACAATGCCGACTTAAGTACAAGAGGACTGACACTCTAAATTTCTATGATTTGAACCTCTCCTGTGAGTCCAGTTTTAGATTTTGAAGCTTCACTTCAGGTTTTCAGTATCCCTTGGACCTCCTTATTGACGATGAAACACATAAATTGCATCGGAATTAAATTCAAAAGGTACAATGCCGACTTAAGTACAAGAGGTCTGACACTCTAACTCTCTATGATTTGAACCTCTCCTGTGAGTCCAGTTTTAGATTCCGATGCTTCACTTCAGGCTTACTGTATCCCTTGGACTTTCTTATTGACGATGAAACACAGAAATTTCATCCGAATTCAATACAAAATGCACTATGCCGACTAAAGTAAAAGAGGACTGACACTCTAACTCTCTATGAATTGAACCTCTCCAGTGAGTCCGGTTTTAGATTCCGATGCCTTACTTCAGGTTTAATGTATACCTTGGACCTTCTTATTGACGATGTAACACAGAAATTGCATCTGAATTTAATACAAAAGGCACAATGCCGACTTAACTACAAGAGGACTGACACTCTAACTTTCTATGATTTGAACCTCTCCTGTGTATCCAGTTTTAGATTCCGATGCTTCACTTCAATTTTACTGTATACGTTGGTTCTTCTTATTGACGATGAAACACAGAAATTGCATCTGAATTTAATACAAAAGGCACAATGCCGACTTAAGTACAAGATAACTGACACTCTAATATTCTGTGATTTGAACCTCTCCTGTGAGTCCAGTTTTAGTTTACGATGCTTCGCAACAGGTTTACTGTTTCCCTTGGACCTTCTTGTTGACGATGAAGCACAGAAATTATATCCGAATTTAATACAAAAGGCACTATGCCGACTAAAGTAAAAGAGGACTGACACTCTAACTCTCTATGAATTGAACCTCTCCAGTGAGTCCAGTTTTAGATTTCGATGCCTCACTTCAGGTCTACTGTATCCCTTGGACTTTCTTATTGACGATGAAACACAGAAATTGCATCCGAATTTAATACAAAAGCACAAATCCGACTTAAGTACAAGAGGACTAAAAAACTCTAAATTTCTATGATTTGAACCTCTCCTGTGAGTCCAGTTTTGGATTCCGATGCTTCACTTCAGGTTTACTGTATACCTTGGACCTTCTTATTGACGATGAAAAACAGAAATTGCATCTGAATTTAATAGAAAAGGCACAATGCCGACTTAAGTACAAGAGGACTGACACTCTAACTTTCTATTATTCGATACTCTCCTGTGAGTCCAGTTTTAGATTCCGATGCTTCATCACTTCAGGTTTACTGTATCCCTGGTACCTTCGTATTGACGATGAAACACAGAAATTGCATCCGAATTTAATACAAAAGGCACAATGCCTACTTAAGTAAAAGAGGACTGACACTGTAACTTTCGAAGATTTGAACCTCTCCTGTGAGTCCTGTTTTAGATTCCGATGCTTAACTTCAGGTTTACTGTATACCTTGGACCTTCTTATTGACGATGAAACACAGAAATTGTATCTGAATTTAATACAAAACGCACAATGCCGACTTAACTACAAGAGGACTGACACTCTAACTTTCTATGATTTCAACCTCTCCTGTGAGTCCAGTTTTAGATTCCGATGCTTCACTTCAGGTTTACTGTATCCCTTGGCCCTTCTTATTGACGATGAAAAACGCAAATTGCATCCGAATTCAGTACAAAAGGCACAATACCGACTTAAGTACAAGAGGACTGACACTCTAACTCTCTATGATTTGAACCTCTCCTGTGAGTCCAGTTTTAGATTCCGATGCTTCACTTCAGGTTTACTGTATACCTTGGACCTTCTTATTGACGATGAAACACAGATATTGCATCTGAATTTAATACAAAAGGCACATTGCCGACATAAGTACAAGAGGACTGACCTCTAAATTCCTATAATTTGAACCTCTCCCTTGAGTCCAAGTTTAGATTCCGATGCTTCACTTCAGGTGTATTGTATCCCTTGGACCTTCTTATTGACGATGAAACACAGAAATTATATGAGAATTTAATACAAAAGGCACAATGCCGACTTAAGTACAAGAGGACTGACACTCTAACTCTCTATGATTTGAACCTCTCCTGTGAGTCCAGTTTCAGATTCTGAAGCTTCACTTCAGGTTTTCTGTATCCCTTGGACCTCCTTATTGACGATGAAACACAGAAATTGCATCGGAATTAAATTCAAAAGGCACAATGCCGACTTAAGTACAAGAGGACTGACACTCTAACGCTCTATGATTTGAACCTCTCCTGTGAGTCCAGTTTTAGATTCTGAAGCTTCACTTCACGTTTTCTGTATCCCTTGGACCTCCTTATTGGCGATGAAACATAGAAACTGCATCGGAATTAAATTCAAAAGGCACAATGCCGACTTAGTACAAGAGGACTGACACTCTAACTTTCTATGATTTGAACCTCTCCTGTGAGTCCAGTTTTAGATTCCGGTGCTTCACTTCAGGTTACTGTATACCTTGGACCTTCTTATTGACGATGAAAAACAGAAATTACATCTGAATTTAATACAAAAGGCACTATGCCGACTTAAGTACAAGAGGACTGACACTCTAACTTTCTATTATTCGATACTCTCCTGTGAGTCCAGTTTTAGATTCCGATGCTTCACTTCAGGTATACTGTATCCCTGGGACCGTCGTATTGACGATGAAACACAGAAATTGCATCCGAATTTAATACACAAGGCACAATGCCTACTTAAGTAAGAGAGGACTGACACTGTAACTTTCGAAGATTCGAACCTCTCCTGTGAGTCCTGTTTTAGATTCCGATGCTTAACTTCAGGTTTACTGTATACCTTGGACCTTCTTATTGACGATGAAACACAGAAAATGTATCTGAATTTAATACAAAACGCACAATGCCGACTTAAGTACAAGAAGGCTGACACTCTAACTCTCTATGATTTGAACCTCTCCTGGGAGTCCAGTTTTAGATTCCGATGCTTCACTTCAGGTTTACAGTATACCTTGGACCTTCTTATTGACGATGAAACACAGATATTGCATCTGAATTTAATACAAAAGGCACAATGCCGACATAAGTACAAGAGGACTGACGTCTAACTTTCTATGATTTGAACCTCTCCCTTGAGTCCAAGTTTAGATTCCGATGCTTCACTTCAGGTTTATTGTATCCCTTGGACCTTCTTATTGACGATGAAACACAGAAATTATATGAGAATTTAATACAAAAGGCACAATGCCGACTTAAGTACAAGAGGACTGACACTCTAACTCTCTATGATTTGAACCTCTCCTGTGAGTCCAGTTTTAGATTCTGAAGCTTCACTTCAGGTTTTCTGTATCGCTTGGACCTCCTTATTGACGATGAAACACAGAAATAGCATCGGAATTAAATTCAAAAGGCACAATGCCGACTTAAGTACAAGAGGACTGACACTCTAACTCTCTATGATTTGAACCTCTCCTGTGAGTCCAGTTTTAGATTCTGAAGCTTCACTTCAGGTTTTCTGTATCCCTTGGACCTCCTTATTGGCGATGAAACATAGAAATTGCATCGGAATTAAATTCAAAAGGCACAATGCCGACTTAAGTACAAGATGACTGACACTCTAACTTTCTATGATTTGAACCTCTACTGCGAGTCCAGTTTTAGATTCCGATGCTTCACTTCAGGTTTACTGTATCCCTTGGCCCTTCTTATTACCAATGAAACACACAAATTGCATCCGAATTCAGTACAAAAGGCACAATACCGACTTAAGTACAAGAGGACTCACACTCTAACTCTCTATGATTTGAACCTCTCCTGTGAGTCCCGTTTTAGATTCCGATGCTTCACTTCAGGTTTACTGTATACCTTGGACCTTCTTATTGACGATGTAACACAGAAATTGCATCTGAATTTAATACAAATGGCACAATGCCGACTTAACTACAAGAGGATTGACACTCTAACGTTCTATGATTTGAACCTCTCCTGTGTATCCAGTTTTAGATTCCGATGCTTCACCTCAATTTTACTGTATACCTTGGTTCTTCTTATTGACGATGAAACACAGAAACTGCATCTGAATTTAATACAAAAGGCACAATGCCGACATAAGTACAAGATAACTGACACTCTAATATTCTGTGATTTGAACCTCTCCTGTGAGTCCAGTTTAATTTACGGTGCTTCGCTTCAGGTTTACTGTTTCCCTTGGACCTACTTGTTGACGATGAAACACAGAAATTATATCCGAATTTAATACAAAAGGCACTGTGCCGACTAAAGTAAAAGGGGACTGACACTCTAACTCTCTATGAATTGAACCTCTCCAGTGAGTCCGGTTTATATTCCGATGCCTCACTTCAGGTTTACTGTATCCCTTGGACTTTCCTATTGACGATGAAACACAGAAATTGCATCCGAATTTAATACAAAAGCACAATGCCGACTTAAGTACGAGAGGACTAAAAAACTCTAAATTTCTATGATTTGAACCTCTCCTGTGAGTCCTGTTTTAGATTCCGATGCTTCACATCAGGTTTACTGTATACCTTGGACCTTCTTATTGACGATGAAACACAGAAAATGTATCTGAATTTAATACTAAACGCACAATGCCGACTTAACTACAAGAGGACTGACACACTAACTTTCTATGATTTGAAACTCTCCCGTAAGTCCAGTTTTAGATTCCGATGGTTCACTTCAGGTTTACTGTATCCCTTGGCCCTTCTTATTGACGATGAAACACACAAATTGCATCCGAATTCAGTACAAAAGGCACAATACCGACTTAAGTACAAGAGGACTGACACTCTAACTCTCTATGATTTGAACCTCTCCTGTGAGTCCTGTTTTAGATTCCGATGCTTCACTTCAGGTTTACTGTATTCCTTGGACCTTCTTATTGACCATGAAACACAGATATTGCATCTGAATTTAATACAAAAGGCACAATGCCGACATAAGTACAAGAGGACTGACCTCTAACTTTCTATGATTTGAACCTCTCCCTTGAGTCCAAGTTTAGATTCCGATGCTTCACTTCAGGTTTATTGTACACCTTTGACCTTCTTATTGACGATGAAACACAGAAATTATATGAGAATTTAATACAAAAGGCACAATGCCGACTTAAGTACAAGAGGACTGACACTCTAACTCTCTACGATTTGAACCTCTCCTGTGAGTCCAGTTTTAGATTCCGATGCTTCACTTCAGGCTTACTGTATCCCTTGGACTTTCTTATTGACGATGAAACACAGAAATTTCATGCGAATTCAATACAAAATGCACTATGCCGACTAAAGTAAAAGAGGACTGACACTCTAACTCTCTATGAATTGAACCTCTCCAGTGAGTCCGTTTTTAGATTCCGATGCCTTACTTCAGGTTTAATGTATACCTTGGACCTTCTTATTGACGATGTAACACAGAAATTGCATCTGAATTTAATACAAAAGGCACAATGCCGACTTAACTACAAGAGGACTGACACTCTAACTTTCTATGATTTGAACCTCTCCTGTGTATCCAGTTTTAGATTCCGATGCTTCACTTCAGGTTTACTGTATACCTTGGACCTTCTTATTGACGATGAAAAACAGATATTGCATCTGAATTTAATACAAAAGGCACAATGCCGACTTAAGTACAAGAGGACTGACACTCTAACTTTCTATTATTCGATACTCTCCTGTGAGTCCAGTTTTAGATTCCGATGCTTCAGTTCAGGCTTACTGTATCCCTTGGACTCTCTTATTGACGATGAAACACAGAAATTTCATCCGAATTCAATACAAAATGCACTATGCCGACTAAAGTAAAAGAGGACTGACACTCTAACTCTCTATGAATTGAACCTCTCCAGTGAGTCCGTTTTTAGATTCCGATGCCTTACTTCAGGTTTAATGTATACCTTGGACCTTCTTATTGACGATGTAACACAGAAATTGCATCTGAATTTAATACAAAAGGTACAATGCCGACTTAAGTACAAGAGGACTGACACTCTAACTTTCTATGATTTGAACCTCTCCTGTGAGTCCAGTTTTAGATTCCGATGCTTCACTTCAGGTTTACTGTATACCTTGGACCTTCTTATTGACGACGAAAAACAGAAATTGCATCTGAATTTAATACATAAGGCACAATGGCGACTTAGGTACAAGAGGACTGACACTCTAACATTCTATGATTTGAACCTCTCCTGTGAGTCCAGGTTCAGATTCCGATGCTTCACTTCAGGCTTACTGTATCCCTTGGACTTTCTTATTGACGATGAAACACAGAAATTGCATCCGAATTCAATACAAAAAGCACTATGCCGACTAAAGTAAAAGAGGACTGACACTCTAACTCTCTATGAATTGAACCTCTCCAGTGAGTCCAGTTTTAGATTCCGATGCTTTACTTCAGGTTTACTGTATACCTTGGACCTTCTTATTGACGATGTAACACAGAAATTGCATCTGAATTTAATACAAAAGCCACAATGCCGACCTAACTACAAGAGGACTGACACTCTAATTTTCTATGATTTGAACCTCTCCTGTGTGTCCATTTTTAGATTCCGATGCTTCACTTCAGGTTTACTGTATACATTGGATCTTCTTATTGACGATGAAAAACAGAAATTGCATCTGAATTTAATACAAAAGGCACAATGCCGACTTAAGTACAAGAGGACTGACATTCTAACTTTCTATTATTCGATACTCTCCTGTGAGTCCCGTTTTAGATTCCGATGCTTCACTTCAGGTTTACTGTATCTCTGGGACCGTCGTATTAACAATGAAACACAGAAATTACATCCGAATTTAATACAAAAGGCACAATGCCTACTTAAGTAAGAGAGGACTGACACTGTAACTTTCGAAGATTTGAACCTCTCCTGTGAGTCCTGTATTAGATTCCGATGCTTAACTTCAGGTTTACTGTATACCTTGGACCTTCTTAGTGACGATGAAACACAGAAAATGTATCTGAATTTAATACAAAACGCACAATGCCGACGTAACTACAAGAGGACTGACACTCTAACTTTCTATGATTTGAACCTGTCCTGTGAGTCCAGTTTTAGATTCCGATGCTTAACTTCAGGTTTACAGTATGCCTTGGCCCTTCTTATTGACGATGAAAAACACAAATTGCATCCGAATTCAGTACAAAAGGCACAATACCGACTTAAGTACAAGAGGACTGACACTGTAACTTTCGAAGATTTGAACCTCTCCTGTGAGTCCTGTTTTAGATTCTGAAGCTTCACTTCAGGTTTTCTGTATCCCTTGGACCTCCTTATTGGCGATGAAACATAGAAATTGCATCGGAATTAAATTCAAAAGGCACAATGCCGACTTAAGTACAAGAGGACTGACACTCTAACTTTCTATGATTTGAACCTCTCCTGTCAGTCCAGTTTTAGATTCCGATGCTTCACTTCAGGTTTACTGTATCCCTTGGCCCTTCTTATTACCGATGAAACACACAAATTGCATCCGAATTCAGTACAAAAGGCACAATACCGACTTAAGTACACGAGGATTCACACTCTAACTGTCTATGATTTGAACCTCTCCTGTGAGCCCAGTTTTAGATTCCGATGCTTCACTTCAGGTTTACTGTATCCTTTGGCCCTTCTTATTACCGATGAAACACACAAATTGCATCCGAATTCAGTACAAAAAGCACAATACCGACTTAAGTACAAGAGGACTCACACTCTAACTCTCTATGATTTGAACCTCTCCTGTGAGTCCAGTTTTAGATTCCGATGCTTCACTTCAGGTTTACTGTATACCTTGGACCTTCTTATTGACGATAAAACACAGATTATGCATCTGAATTTAATACAAAATGTACAATGCCGACTTAAGTACAAGAGGACAGACACTCTAACTTTCTATGATTTGAACCTCTCCTGTGGGTCCAGTTTTAGATTCCGATGCTTCACTTCAGGTTTACTGTATACCTTGGACCTTCTTATTGACGATGTAACACAGAAATTGCATCTGAATTTAATACACAAGGCACAATGCCGACTTAACTACAAGAGGACTGACACTCTAACTTTCTATGATTTGAACCTCTCCTGTGAGTCCAGTTTTAGTTTCCGATGCTTCACTTCAGGTTTACTGTATTTCTTGGCCCTTCTTATTGACGATGAAACACAGAAATTGCATCCGAATTTAATACAATAGCACAATGCCGACTTAAGTACAAGAGGACTAAAAAACTCTAAATTTCTATGATTTGAACCTCTCCTGTGAGTCCAGTTTTAGATTCCGATGCTTCACTTCAGGTTTATTGTATACCTTGGACCTTCTTATTGACGACGAAAACCAGAAATTGCATCCGAATTTAATACAAAAGCACAATGCAGACTTATGTACAAGAGGACTAAAAAACTCTAAATTTCTATGATTTGAACCTCTCCTGTGAGTCCTGTTTTAGATTCCGATGCTTCACTTCATGTTTACTGTATCACTTGGACCTTCTTATTGACGATGAAACACAGAAATTGCATCTGAATTTAATACAAAAGGCACAATGCCGACTTAAGTACAAGAGGACTGACACTATAACTTTCTATGATTTGAACCTCTCCTGTGAGTGCAGTTTTAGATTCTGATGCTTCACTTCAGGTTTACTGTATCCCTTGGACCTTCTTACTGACGATGAATCACAGAAATTGCATCCGAATTTAATAGAAAAGGCACAAGCCGACTTAAGTACAAGGGGACTGACACTCTAACTTTCAATGATTTGAACCTCTCCTGTGAGTCCTGTTTTAGATTCCGATGCTTTACTTCAGGTTTACTGTATACCTTGGACACTCTTATTGACGATGTAGCACAGCAATTGCATCTGAATTTAATACAAAAGGCACAATGCCGACTTAACTACAAGAGGACTGACACACTAACTTTCTATGATTTGAACCTCTCCTGTGAGTTCAGTTTTAGATTGCGATGCTTCACTTCAATTTTAGTGTATACCTTGGACCTTCGTATTGACGATAATACACAGAAATTGCATCTGAATTTAAAACAAATGGCACAATGCCGACTTAAGTACAAGAGGACTGACACTCTAACTTTCAATGATTAGAACCTCTCCTGTGAGTCCTGTTTTAGATTCCGACGCTTCGCTTCAGGTTTACTTTTTACCTTGGACCTGCTTTTTGACGATGAAACACAGAAATTACATCTGAATTTAATACAAAAAGCACAATCCCGACTTAAGTACACAGGGACTGACACTCTATCTTTCTATGATTTGAACCTCTCCTGTGAGTCCAGTTTTAGATTCAGGTGCTACACTTCAGGTTTGCTGTATACCATCTACCTTGTTATTGACGATAAAACACAGAAATTGCATCTGAATTTAATACAAAAGGCACAATGCCGACTTAAGTACAAGAGGACTTATACTCTAACTCTCTATGACTTGAACCTCTCCTGTGAGTCCAGTTTTAGATTCCGATGGTTCACTTCAATTTTACTATATACCTTGGACCTTCTTATTGACGATGAAACAATGAAATTACATTAGAATTTAATACAGATGGCACAATGCCGACTTAAGTACAAGAGGACTGACACTCTAACTTTCTATGATTTGAATTTCTCCTGTCAGTCCAGTTTTAGATTCCGATGCTTCACTTCAGGTTTACTGTATCCCTTGGCCCTTCTTATTACCGATGAAACACACAAATTGCATCCGAATTCAGTACAAAAGGCACAATACCGACTTAAGTACACGAGGATTCACACTCTAACTGTCTATGATTTGAACCTCTCCTGTGAGCCCAGTTTTAGATTGCGATGCTTCACTTCAGGTTTACTGTATACCTTGGACCTTCTTATGGACGATAAAACACAGATATTGCATCTGAATTTAATACAAAAGGTACAATGCCGACTTAAGTACAAGAGGACTGAAACTCTAACATTCTATGATTTGAACCTCTCCTGTGAGTCCAGGTTCAGATTCCGATGCTTCACTTCAGGCTTACTGTATCCCTTGTACTTTCTTATTGACGATGAAACACAGAAATTGCATCCGAATTCAATACAAAATGCACTATGCCGACTAAAGTAAAAGAGGACTGACACTCTAACTCTCTATGAATTGAACCTCTCCAGTGAGTCCAGTTTTAGATTCCGATGCCTTACTTCAGGTTTACTGTATACCTTGGACCTTCTTATTGACGATGTAACACAGAATTTGCATCTGAATTTAATACAAAAGGCACAATGCCGACCTAACTACAAGAGGACTGACACTCTAACTTTCTATGATTTTAACCTCTCCTGTGTGTCCAGTTTTATATTCCGATGCTTCACTTCAGGTTTACTGTATACCTTGGACCTTCTTATTGACGATGATAAACAGAAATTGCATCTGAATTTAATACAAAAGGCACAATGCCGACTTAAGTACAAGTGGACTGACACTCTAACTTTCTATTATTCGATACTCTCCTGTGAGTCCAGTTTTAGATTCCGATGCTTCACTTCAGGTTTACTGTATCCCTGGCACCGTCGTATTGACGATGAAACACAGAAATTGCATCCGAATATAATACAAAAGGCACAATGCCTACTTAAGTAAGAGAGGACTGACACTGTAACTTTCGAAGATTTGAACCTCTCCTGTGAGTCCTGTTTTAGATTCCGATGCTTAACTTCAGGTTTACTGTATACCTTGGACCTTCTTATTGACGATGAAACACAGAAAATGTATCTGAATTTAATACAAAACGCACAATGCCGACTTAACTACATGAGGACTGACACTCTAACTTTCTATGATTTGAACCTCTCCTGTGAGTCCAGTTTTAGATTCCGATGCTTCACTTCAGGTTTACTGTATCCCTTGGCCCTTCTTAATGACGATGAGAAACACAAATTGCATCCGAATTCAGTACAAAAGGCACAATACCGACTTAAGTACAAGAGGACTGACACTCTAACTCTCTATGATTTGAACCTCTCCTGTGAGTCCAGTTTTACATTCCGATGCTTCACTTCAGGTTTACTGTATACCTTGGACCTACTTATTGACGATGAAACACAGAAATTGCTTCGGAATTAAATTCAAAAGGCACAATGCCGACTTAAGTACAAGAGGACTGACACTCTAACTCTCTATGATTGGGACCTCTCCTGTGAGTCCAGTTTTAGATTCTGAATCTTCACTTCAGGTTTTCTGAATCCCTTGGACCTCCTTATTGGCGATGAAACATAGAAATTGCATCGGAATTAAATTCAAAAGGCACAATGCCGACTTAAGTACAAAAGGACTGACACTCTAACTTTCTATGATTTGAACCTCTCCTGCGAGTCCAGTATTAGATTCCGATGCTTCACTTCAGGTTTACTGTATCCCTTGGCCCTTCTTATTACCGATGAAACACACAAATTGCATCCGAATTCAGTACAAAAAGCACAATACCGACTTAAGTACAAGAGGACTCACACTCTAACTCTCTATGATTTGAACCTCTCCTGTGAGTCCAGTTTTAGATTCCGATGCTTCACTTCAGGTTTACTGTATACCTTGGACCTTCTTATTGACGATAAAACACAGATTATGCATCTGAATTTAATACAAAAGGTACAATGCCGACTTAAGTACAAGAGGACAGACACTCTAACTTTCTATGATTTGAACCTCTCCTGTGGGTCCAGTTTTAGATTCCGATGCTTCACTTCAGGTTTACTGTATACCTTGGACCTTCTTATTGACGATGTAACACAGAAATTGCATCTGAATTTAATACACAAGGCACAATGCCGACTTAACTACAAGAGGACTGACACTCTAACTTTCTATGATTTGAACCTCTCCTGTGAGTCCAGTTTTAGTTTCCGATGCTTCACTTCAGGTTTACTGTATCCCTTGGCCCTTCTTATTGACGATGAAACACAGAAATTGCATCCGAATTTAATACAATAGCACACTGCCGACTTAAGTACAAGAGGACTAAAAAACTCTAAATTTCTATGATTTGAACCTCTCCTGTGAGTCCAGTTTTAGATTCCGATGCTTCACTTCAGGTTTATTGTATACCTTGGACCTTCTTATTGACGACGAAAACCAGAAATTGCATCCGAATTTAATACAAAAGCACAATGCAGACTTATGAACAAGAGGACTAAAAAACTCTAAATTTCTATGATTTGAACCTCTCCTGTGAGTCCTGTTTTAGATTCCGATGCTTCACTTCATGTTTACTGTATCACTTGGACCTTCTTATTGACGATGAAACACAGAAATTGCATCTGAATTTAATACAAAAGGCACAATGCCGACTTAAGTACAAGAGGACTGACACTATAACTTTCTATGATTTGAACCTCTCCTGTGAGTGCAGTTTTAGATTCTGATGCTTCACTTCAGGTTTACTGTATCCCTTGGACCTTCTTACTGACGATGAATCACAGAAATTGCATCCGAATTTAATAGAAAAGGCACAAGCCGACTTAAGTACAAGGGGACTGACACTCTAACTTTCTATGATTTGAACCTCTCCTGTGAGTCCTGTTTTAGATTCCGATGCTTTACTTCAGGTTTACTGTATACCTTGGACACTCTTATTGACGATGTAGCACAGCAATTGCATCTGAATTTAATACAAAAGCACAATGCCGACTTAACTACAAGAGGACTGACACACTAACTTTCTATGATTTGAACCTCTCCTGTGAGTTCAGTTTTAGATTGCGATGCTTCACTTCAATTTTAGTGTATACCTTGGACCTTCGTATTGACGATAATACACAGAAGTTGCATCTGAATTTAAAACAAATGGCACAATGCCGACTTAAGTACAAGAGGACTGACACTCTAACTTTCAATGATTAGAACCTCTCCTGTGAGTCCTGTTTTAGATTCCGACGCTTCGCTTCAGGTTTACTGTATACCTTGGACCTGCTTTTTGACGATGAAACACAGAAATTACATCTGAATTTAATACAAAAAGCACAATCCCGACTTAAGTACACGGGGACTGACACTCTATCTTTCTATGATTTGAACCTCTCCTGTGAGTCCAGTTTTAGATTCAGGTGCTACACTTCAGGTTTGCTGTATACCATCTACCTTGTTATTGACGATAAAACACAGAAATTGCATCTGAATTTAATACAAAAGGCACAATGCCGACTTAAGTACAAGAGGACTTATACTCTAACTCTCTATGATTTGAACCTCTCCTGTGAGTCCAGTTTTAGATTCCGATGGTTCACTTCAATTTTACTATATACCTTGGACCTTCTTATTGACGATGAAACAATGAAATTACATTAGAATTTAATACAGATGGCACAATGCCGACTTAAGTACAAGAGGACTGACACTCTAACTATCTATGATTTGAACCTCTCCTGTGAGTCCAGTTTTAGATTCCGATGCTTCACTTCAGGTTTACTATATACCTTGGACCATCGTATTGACGATAAAACACAGATATTGCATCTGAATTTAATACAAAAGGCACAATGCCTACTTAAGTAAGACAGGACTGACACTCAAACTTTCGAAGATTTGAACCTCTCCTGTGAGTCCTGTTTTAGATTCCGATGCTTCACTTCAGGTTTACTGTATACCTTGCATCTTTTTATTAACGATAAAACACAGAAAATGTATCTGAATTTAATACAAAACGCACAATGCCGACTTAACTACAAGAGGACTGACACTCTAACTTTCTATTATTTCAACATCTCCTGTGAGTCCAGTTTTAGATTCCGATGCTTCACTTCAGGTATACTGTATACCTTTGAGCTTCTTATTGACGACGAAACACAGATATTGCATCTGAATGTAATACAAAAGGCACAATGCCGACTTAAGTACAAGAGGACTGACACTCTAACTCTCTATGATTTGAACCTCTCCTGTGTGTCCAGTTTTAGATTCTGAAACTTCACTTCAGGTTTTCTGTATCCCTTGGACCTGCTTATTCACGATGAAACACAGAAATTGCATCGGAATTAAATTCAAAAGGCACAATGCCGACATAAGTACAAGAGGACTGACACTCTAACTTTCTATGATTTGAACCTCTCCTGTGAGTCCAGTTTTAGATTCCGATGCTTCACTTCAGGTTTACTGTATCCCTTGCCCTTCTCATTGACGATGAAACACACAAATTGTATCCGAATTCAGTACAAAAGGCACAATACCGACTTAAGTACAAGAGGACTCACACTCTAACTCTCTATGATTTGAACCTCTCCTGTGAGTCCAGTTTTAGATTCCGATGCTTCACTTCATGTTTACTGTATACCTTGGACCTTCTTATTGACGATAAAACACAGATATTGCATCTGAATTTAATACAAAAGGTACAATGCCGACTTAAGTACAAGAGGACTGACACTCTAACTTTCTATGATTTCAACCTCTCCTGTGAGTCCAGTTTTAGATTCCGATGCTTCACTTCAGGTTTACTGTATACCTTGGACCTTCTTGTTGACGACGAAAAACAGAATTTGCATCTGAATTTAATACATAAGGCACAATGCCGACTTAGGTACAAGAGGACTCACACTCTAACATTCTATGATTTGAACCTCTCCTGTGAGTATAGTTTCAGATTCCGATGCTTCACTTTAGGTTTACTGTATCCCTTGGACTTTCTTATTGACGATGAAACACAGAAATTGCATCCGAATTCAATACAAAAGGCACTATGCCGACAAAAGTAAAAGAGGACTGACACTCTAACTCTCTATGAATTGAACCTCTCCAGTGAGTCCAGTTTTAGATTCCGATGCCTCACTTCAGGTTTACTGTATACCTCGGACCTTCTTATTGACGATGTAACACAGAAATTGCATCCGAATTTAATACAAAAGGCACAATGCCGACTTAACTACAAGAGGACTGACACTCTAACTTTCTATGGTTTGAACCTCTCCTGTGTGTCCAGTTTTAGATTCCGATGCTTCACTTCAATTTTACTGTATACCTTGGACCTTCTTATTGACGATGAAACACAGAAATTGCATCTGAATTTAATACAAAAGGCACAATGCCGACTTAAGTACAAGGGGACGGACACTCTAACTTTCTATGATTTGAACCTCTCCTGTGAGTCCTGTTTTAGATTCCGATACTTTACTTCAGGTATACTGTATATCTTGTAGCCTCTTATTGACGATGTAACACAGAAATTGCATCTGAATTTAATACAAAAGGCACAATGCCGATTTCACTACAAGAGGACTGACACATTAACTTTCTATGATTTGAACCTCTCCTGTGAGTTCAGTTTTAGATTCCGATGCTTCACTTCAATTTAACAGTATACCTTGGACCTTCTTATTGACGATAATACACAGAAATTGCATCTGACTTTAATACAAATGGCGCAATGCCGACTTAAGTACAAGAGGACTGACACTCTAACTTTCTATGATTAGAACCTCTCCTGTGAGTCCAGTTTTAGATTCCGATGCTTCGCTTCAGGTTTACTGTACACCTTGGACCTTCTTATTGACGATGAAACACAGAAATTACATCTGAATTTAATACAAAAAGCACAATGCCGACTTAAGTACACGAGGACTGGCAATCTAACGTTCTATGATTTGAACCTCTCCTGTGAGTCCTGTTTTAGATTCCGTAGCTTCACTTCAGGTTTACTGTATCCCTTGGACCTTCTTATTGACGATGAAACACAGAAATTGCATCCGAATTTAATACAAAAGTCACAATGCCGGCATAAGTACAAGAGGACTGACACTTTAACTTTCTATGATTTGAACCTCTCCTGTGAGTCCAGTTTTAGATTCCGATGCTTCACATCAGGTTTCCTGTATCCCTTGGACCTTCTTATTGACGATGAAACACAGACATTGCATCCGAATTTAATACAAAAGGCACAATGCCGACTTAGGTACAAGAGGACTGACACTATAACTTCCTATGATTTGAACCTCTCCTGTGAGTCCAGTTTTAGATTCTAATGCTTCACTTCAATTTTACTGTATCCCTTGGACGTTCTTATTGACGATGTAACACAGAAATTGCATCTGAATTTAATACAAAAGGCACAATTGCGACTTCACTACAAGAGGACTGACACTCTAACTTTCTATGATTTGAACCTCTCCTGTGAGTTCAGTTTTAGATTCCGATGCTTCACTTCAATTTTACTGTATACCTTGGAAATTCTTATTGACGATGAAACACAGAAATTGCATCTGAATTTAATACAAAAGGCACAATGCCGACTTAAGTACAAGATAACTGACACTCTAATATTCTGTGATTTGAACCTCTCCTGTGAGTCCAGTTTTAGTTTACGATGCTACGCTTCAGGTTTGCTGTTTCCCTTGGACCTTCTTATTGACGATGAAACACAGAAATTGCATCCGAATTTAATACAAAAGGCACAATGCCGACATACGTACAAGAGGACTGACACTATAACTTTCTATGATTTGAACCTCTCCTGTGAGTCCAGTTTTAGATTCCGATGCTTCACATCAGGTTTCCTGTATCCCTTGGACCTTCTTATTGACGATGAAACACAGACATTGCATCCGAATTTAATACAAAAGGCACAATGCCGACTTAGGTACAAGAGGACTGACACTATAACTTTCTATGATTTGAACCTCTCCTGTGAGTATAGTTTTAGATTCTAATGCTTCACTTCAATTTTACTGTATACCTTGGACCTTCTTATTGACGAAGAAACACAGAAATTACATCTGAATTTAATACAAAAAGCACAATGCCGACTTAAGTACACGAGGACTGACACTCTAACATTCTATGATTTGAACCTCTCCTGTGAGTCCAGTTTTGGATTCCGATGCTTCACTTCATTTTTACTGAATCCCTGTGACCTTCGTATTGACGATGAAACACAGAAATTGCATCCAAATTTAATACAAAAAGCACAATGCCTACTTAAGTACAAGAGGCCTGACACTCTAACTTTCTATGATTTGAACCTCTCTTGTGAGTCCAGTTTTAGACTCCGATGCTTCACTTCGGTTTACTGTATACCTTGGACCTTCTTACTGACGATGAAACACTGAAATTGTATCTGAATTTAATACAAAAAGCACAATCCCGACTTAACTACAAGAGGACTGACACTCTAACTTTCTATGATTTGAACCTCTCCTGTGAGTCCAGTTTTAGATTCCGGTGGTTCACTTCAATTTTACTGTATACCTTGGACCTTCTTATTGACGATAAAACACAGATATTGCACCTGAACTTAATACAAAAGGTACAATGCCGATTTAAGTACAAGAGGACTGACACTCTAACTTTCTATGATTTGAACCTCTCCTGTGAGTCCAGTTTTAGATTCAGATGCTTCACTTCAGATTTACTGTATACCTTGGACCTTCTTATTGACGACGAAAAACAGAAATTGCATCTGAATTTAATACATAAGGCACAATGCCGTCTTAGGTACAAGATGACTGACACTCTAACATTCTATGATTTAAATCTCTCCTGTGAGTCCAGTTTCAGATTCCGATGCTTCACTTCAGGCTTACTGTATCCCTTGGACTTTCTTATTGACGATGAAACACAGAAATTGCATCCGAATTCAATACAAAAGGCACTATGCCGACTAAAGTAAAAGAGGACTGACACTCTAACTCTTTATGAATTGAACCTCTCCAGTGAGTCCAGTTTTAGATTCCGATGCCTCACTTCAGGTTTACTGTATACCTTCGACCTTCTTATTGACGATGTAACACAGAAATTGCATCTGAATTTAATACAAAAGGCACAATGCCGACTTAACTACAAGAGGACTGACACTCTAACTTTCTATGATTTGAACCTCTCCTGTGAGCCCAGTTTTAGATTCCAATGCTTCACTTCAGGTTTACTGTATACTTTGGACCTTCTTATTGACGACGAAACACAGAAATTGCATCTGAATTTAATACATAAGGCACAATGCCGACTTAGGTACAAGAGGACTGACACTCTAACTTTCTATGATTTGAACATCTCCTGTGAGTCCAGTTTTAGATTCCGATGCTTCGCTTCAGGTTTACTGTATACCGTGGACCTTCTTATTGACGATGAAACACAGAAATTACATCCGAATTCAGAACAAAAGGCACAATGCCGACTTAAGTACAAGGGGACTGACACTCTAACTTTCTATGATTTGAACCTCTCCTGTGAGTCCTGTTTTAGATTCCGAAATATTACTTCAGGTTTACTGTATACCTTGGAGCCTCTTATTGACGATGTAACACAGAAATTGCATCTGATTTTAATACAAAAGGCACAATGCCGACTTAACTGCAAGAGGACTGACACTCTAACTTTCTATGATTTGAACCTCTCCTGTGAGTTCAGTTTTAGATTCCGATGCTTCACTTCAATTTTACTGTATACGTAGGACCTTCTTATTGACGATGAAACACAGAAATTGCATCTGAATTTAATTCAAAAGGCACAATGCCGACTTAAGTACAAGATAACTGACACTCTAATATTCTGTGATTTGAACCTCTCCTGTGAGTCCAGTTTTAGTTTACGATGCTTCGCTTCAGGTTTACTGTTTCCCTTGGACCTTCTTATTGACGATGAAACACAGAAATTGCATCCGAATTTAATACAAAAGGCACAATGCCGACATAAGTAGAAGAGGACTGACACTTTAACTTTCTATGATTTGAACCTCTCCTGTGAGTCCAGTTTTAGATTCCGATGCTTCACATCAGGTTTCCTGTATCCCTTGGACCTTCTTATTGACGATGAAACACAGACATTGCATCCGAATTTAATACAAAAGGCACAATGCCGACTTAGGTACAAGAGGACTGACACTATAACTTCCTATGATTTGAACCTCTCCTGTGAGTCCAGTTTTAGATTCTAATGCTTCACTTCAATTTTACTGTATCCCTTGGACCTTCTTATTGTCGATGTAACACAGAAATTGCATCTGAATTTAATACAAAAGGCACAATGCCGACTTCACTACAAGAGGACTGACACTCTAACTTTCTATGATTTGAACCTCTCCTGTGAGTTCAGTTTTAGATTCCGATGCTTCACTTCAATTTTACTGTATACCTTGGACATTCTTATTGACGATGAAACACAGAAATTGCATCTGAATTTAATACAAAAGGCACAATGCCGACTTAAGTACAAGATAACTGACACTCTAATATTCTGTGATTTGAACCTCTCCTGTGAGTCCAGTTTTAGTTTACGATGCTACGCTTCAGGTTTACTGTTTCCCTTGGACCTTCTTATTGACGATGGAACACAGAAATTGCATCCGAATTTAATACAAAAGGCACAATGCCGACATACGTACAAGAGGACTGACACTTTAACTTTCTATGATTTGAACCTCTCCTGTGAGTCCAGTTTTAGATTTCGATGCTTCACATCAGGTTTCCTGTATCCCTTGGACCTTCTTATTGACGATGAAACACAGACATTGCATCCGAATTTAATACAAAAGGCACAATGCCGACTTAGGTACAAGAGGACTGACACTATAACTTTCTATGATTTGAACCTCTCCTGTGAGTCCAGTTTTAGATTCTAATGCTTCACTTCAATTTTACTGTATACCTTGGACCTTCTTATTGACGATGAAACACAGAAATTACATCTGAATTTAATACAAAAAGCACAATGCCGACTTAAGTACACGAGGACTGACACTCTAACATTCTATGATTTGAACCTCTCCTGTGAGTCCAGTTTTGGATTCCGATGCTTCACTTCATTGTTACTGAATCCCTGTGACCTTCGTATTGACGATGAAACACAGAAATTGCATCCAAATTTAATACAAAAAGCACAATGCCTACTTAAGTACAAGAGGCCTGACACTCTAACTTTCTATGATTTGAACCTCTCTTGTGAGTCCAGTTTTAGACTCCGATGCTTCACTTCGGTTTACTGTATACCTTGGACCTTCTTACTGACGATGAAACACTGAAATTGTATCTGAATTTAATACAAAAGGCACAATCCCGACTTAACTACAAGAGGACTGACACTCTAACTTTCTATGATTTGAACCTCTCCTGTGAATCCAGTTTTAGATTCCGATGGTTCACTTCAATTTTACTGTATACCTTGGACCTTCTTATTGACGATGAAACAATGAAATTAAATCTGAATTTAATACAAATGGCACATTGCCGACTTAAGTACAAGAGGACTGACACTCTAACTATCTATAATTTGAACCTCTCCTGTGAGTCCAGTTTTAGATTCCGATGCTTCGCTTCAGGATTACTGTATCCCTGGGACCTTCTTATTGACGATGAAACACAGAAATTGCATCCGAATTTAACACAAAAGGCAAATTGCCGACTTAAGTACAAGAGGACTGACACTCTCACTTTCTGTCATTTGAACCTCTCCTGTGATTCCAGTTTTAGATTCCGATGCTTCACTTCAGTTTTACTGTATAACTTGCACCTTCTTATTGACGATGAAACACAGAAATTGCATCCGAAGTTAATACAAAAGGCACAATGCTGACTTAAGTACAAGAGGACTGACACTCTAACTCTCTATGATTTGAACCTCTCCTGTGAGTCCAGTTTTAGATTCCAATGCTTCGCTACAGGTTTACTGTATCCGTTGGACATCCTTATTGACGATCAAACACAGAAATTGCATCCGACTTTAATACAAAAGGCACAATGTCGACTGAAGTAAAAGAGGACTGACACTCTAACTCTCTATGAATTGAACCTCTCCAGTGAGTCCAGTTTTAGATTCCGATGCCTCACTTCAGGTTTACTGTATACCTTGGACCTTCTTATTGACGATGAAAAACAGAAATTGCATCTGAATTTAATATAAAAGGCACAATGCCGACTTAAGTACAAGAGGACTGACACTCTAACTTTCTATTATTCGATACTCTCCTGTGAGCCCAGTTTTAGATTCCGATGCTTCACTTCAGGTTTACTGTATCCCAGGGACCTTCGTATTGACGATGAAACACAGAAATTGCATCCGAATTTAATACAAAAGGCACATCGCCGACATAAGTACAAGAGGACTGACCTCTAACTTTCTATGATTTGAACCCCTCCCTTGAGTCCAAGTTTAGATTCCGATGCTTCACTTCAGGTTTATTGTGTCCCTTGGACTTTCGTATTGACGATGAAACACAGAAATTATATGAGAATTTAATACAAAAGGCACAATGCTGACTTAAGTACAAGAGGAATGACACTCTAACTCTCTATGATTTGAACTGCTCCTGTGAGTCCAGTTTTAGATTCTGATGCTTCACTTCAGGTTTTCTGTATCCCTAGGACCTCCTTATTGACGATGAAACACAGAAATTGCATCTGAATTTAATACAAAAGGCACAATCCCGACTTAACTACAAGAGGACTGACACTCTAACTTTCTATGATTTGAACCTCTCCTGTGAGCCCAGTTTTAGATTCCAATGCTTCACTTCAGGTTTACTGTATACCTTGGACCTTCTTATTGACGACGAAACACAGAAATTGCATCTGAATTTAATACATAAGGCACAATGCCGACTTAGGTACAAGAGGACTGACACTCTAACTTTCTATGATTTGAACATCTCCTGTGAGTCCAGTTTTAGATTCCGATGCTTCGCTTCAGGTTTACTGTATACCTTGGACCTTCTTATTGACGATGAAACACAGAAATTACATCTGAATTTAATACAAAAAGCACAATGCCGACTTAAGTACACGAGGACTGACACTCTAACTTTCTATGATTTGAACCTCTCCTGTGAGTCCTGTTTTAGATTCCGATGCTTCACTTCAATTTTAGTGTATACCTTGGCCCTTCTTATTGACGAAGAAACACAAAAATTGCATCCGAATTCAGTACAAATGGCACAATGCCGACTTAAGTACACGAGGACTGACACTCTAACTTTCTATGATATGAACCTCTCTTGTGAGTCCAGTTTTAGACTCCAATGCTTCATTTCGGTTTACTGTATACCTTGGACCTTCTTACTGACGACGAAACACTGAAATTGTATCTGAATTTAATACAAAAGGAACAATCCCGACTTAACTACAAGAGGACTGACATTCTAACTTTATATGATTTGAACCTCTCCTGTGAGTCCAGTTTTGGATTCCGATGCTTTAAATCAGGTTTACTGTATACCTTGGACCTTCTTATTGTCGATGAAACACAGAAATTACATCTGAATTTAATACAAAAGCACAATGCCGACTTAAGTACACGAGGACTGACACTCTAACTTTCTATGATTTGAACCTCTCCTGTGAGTCCAGTTTTGGATTCCGATGCTTCACTTCATTTTTACTGAATCCCTGTGACCTTCGTATTGACGATGAAACACAGAAATTGCATCCAAATTTAATACAAAAAGCACAATGCCTACTTAAGTACAAGGGGCCTGACACTCTAACTGTCTATGATTTCAACCTCTCTTGTGAGTCCAGTTTTAGACTCCGATGCTTCACTTCGGTTTACTGTATACCTTGGACCTTCTTACTGACGATGAAACACTGAAATTGTATCTGAATTTAATACAAGAGGCACAATCCCGACTTAACTACAAGAGGACTGACATTCTAACTTTATATGATTTGAACCCCTCCTGTGAGTCCAGTTTTAGATTCCGGTGCTTCACTTCAGGTTTGCTGTATACCTTGGACCTTGTTATTGACGATAAAACCCAGAAACTGCATCTGAATTTAATACAAAAGGCACAATGCCGACTTAACTACAAGAGGACTGACACTCTAACCTTCTATGATTTGAACCTCTCCTGTGAGTCCAGTTTCAGATTCCGATGTTTCACTTCAATTTTACTGTATACCTTGGACCTTCTTATTGACGATGAAACAATGAAATTACATCTGAATTTAATACAAATGGCACAATGCCGACTTAAGTACAAGAGGACTGACACTCTAAATTTCTATGATTTGAACCTCTCCTGTGAGTCCAGTTTTAGATTCCGATGCTTCACTTTAGGTTTACTGTATCCCTTGGCCCTTCTTATTGACGATGAAACACACAAATTGCATCCGAATTCAGTACAAGAGGCACAATACCGACTTAAGTACAAGAGGACTCACACTCTAACTCTCTATGATTTGAACCTCTCCTGAGAGTCCAGTTTTAGATTCCGATGCTTCACTTCAGGTTTTCTGTATACCTTGGACCTTCTTATTGACGATAAAACACAGATATTGCATCTGAATTTACTACAAAAGGGACAATGCCGACTTAAGTACAAGAGGCCTGACACTCTAACTTTCTATGATATGAACCTCTCTTGTGAGTCCAGTTTTAGACTCCAATGCTTCATTTCGGTTTACTGTATACCTTGGACCTTTTTACTGACAACGAAAAACTGAAATTGTATCTGAATTTAATACAAAAGGAACAATCCCGACTTAACTACAAGAGGACTGACATTCTAACTTCATATGATTTGAACCTCTCCTGTGAGTCCAGTTTTGGATTCCGATGCTTTAAATCAGGTTTACTGTATCCCGTGGACCTTCTTATTGACGATGAAAGACAGAAATTGAATCCGAATTCAATACAAAAGGCACAATGCCGTCTTAAGTACAAGAGGACTGACACTCTAACTCTCTATGATTTGAACCTCTCCTGTGAGTAAAGTTTTAGATTCCGATGGTTCACATCAATTTTACTGTATACCTTGGACCTTCTTATTGTCGATGAAACAATGAAATTACATCTGAATTTAATACAAATGGCACAATGCCGACTTAAGTACAAGAGGACTGACACTCTAAATTTCTATGATTTGAACCTCTCCTGTGAGTCCAGTTTTAGATTCCGATGCTTCACTTTAGGTTTACTGTATCCCTTGGCCTTACTTATTGACGATGAAACACACAAATTGCATCCGAATTCAGTACAAAAGGCACAATACCGACTTAAGTACAAGAGGACTCACACTCTAACTCTCTATGATTTGAACCTCTCCTGTGAGTCCAGTTTTAGATTCCGATGCTTCACTTCAGGTTTACTGTATACCTTGGACCTTCTTATTGACGATAAAACACACATATTGCATCTGAATTTAATACAAAAGTACAATGCCGACTTAAGTACAAGAGAACTGACACTCTAACTTTCTATGGTTTGAACCTCTCCTGTGAGTCCAGTTTCCGATTCCGATGCTTCACTTCAGGTTTACTGTATACTTTGGACCTTCTTATTGACGACGAAAATCAGAAATTGCATCTGAATTTAATACATAAGGCACATTGCCGTCTTAGGTACAAGAGGACTGACACTCTAACATTCTATGATTTGAACCTCTCCAGTGAGTCCAGTTTTAGATTCCGATGCTTCGCTTCAGGTTTACTGTATACCTTGGACCTTCTTATTGACGATGAAACACAGAAATTACATCTGAATTTAATACAAAAATCACAATGCCGACTTAAGTACACGAGGACTGAAACTCTAACTTTCTATGATTTGAACCTCTCCTGTGAGTCCTGTTTTACATTCCGTAGCTTCAATTCAGGTTTACTGTATCCCTTGGACCTTTTTATTGACGGTGAAACACAGACATTGCATCCGAATTTAGTACAAAAGGCACAATGCCGACTTAAGTAAAAGAGGACTGACACTATAACTTTCTACGATTTGAACCTCTCCTGTGAGTCCAGTTTTAGATTCTGATGCTTCACTTCAGGTTTACTGTATCCCTTGGACCTTCTTACTGACGATGAATCACAGAAATTGCATCCAAATTTAATACAAAAGGCAAAATGCCGACTTAAGTACAAGGGGACTGACACTCTAACATTCTATGATTTGAACCTCTCCTGTGAGTCCTGTCTTAGATTCCGAAATATTACTTCAGGTTTACTGTATACCTTGGAGCCTCTTATTGACGATGTAACACAGAAATTGCATCTGAATTTAATGCAAAAGGCACAATGCCGACTTAACTACAAGAGGACTGACACTCTAACTTTCTATGATTAGAACCTCTCCTGTGAGTCCAGTTTTAGATTCCGATGCTTCGCTTCAGGTTTACTGTATACCTTGGACCTTCTTATTGTCGATGAAACACAGAAATTACATCTGAATTTAATACAAAAAGCACAATGCCGACTTAAGTACACGAGGACTGACACTCTAACTTTCTATGATTTGAACCTCTCCTGTGAGTCCAGTTTTGGATTCCGATGCTTCACTTCATTTTTACTGAATCCCTGTGACCTTCGTATTGACGATGAAACACAGAAATTGCATCCAAATTTAATACAAAAAGCACAATGCCTACTTAAGTACAAGGGGCCTGACACTCTAACTGTCTATGATTTCAACCTCTCTTGTGAGTCCAGTTTTAGACTCCGATGCTTCACTTCGGTTTACTGTATACCTTGGACCTTCTTACTGACGATGAAACACTGAAATTGTATCTGAATTTAATACAAGAGGCACAATCCCGACTTAACTACAAGAGGACTGACATTCTAACTTTATATGATTTGAACCCCTCCTGTGAGTCCAGTTTTAGATTCCGGTGCTTCACTTCAGGTTTGCTGTATACCTTGGACCTTGTTATTGACGATAAAACACAGAAACTGCATCTGAATTTAATACAAAAGGCACAATGCCGACTTAACTACAAGAGGACTGACACTCTAACCTTCTATGATTTGAACCTCTCCTGTGAGTCCAGTTTCAGATTCCGATGGTTCACTTCAATTTTACTGTATACCTTGGACCTTCTTATTGACGATGAAACAATGAAATTACATCTGAATTTAATACAAATGGCACAATGCCGACTTAAGTACAAGAGGACTGACACTCTAAATTTCTATGATTTGAACCTCTCCTGTGAGTCCAGTTTTAGATTCCGATGCTTCACTTTAGGTTTACTGTATCCCTTGGCCCTTCTTATTGACGATGAAACACACAAATTGCATCCGAATTCAGTACAAGAGGCACAATACCGACTTAAGTACAAGAGGACTCACACTCTAACTCTCTATGATTTGAACCTCTCCTGAGAGTCCAGTTTTAGATTCCGATGCTTCACTTCAGGTTTACTGTATACCTTGGACCTTCTTATTGACGATAAAACACAGATATTGCATCTGAATTTACTACAAAAGGGACAATGCCGACTTAAGTACAAGAGGACTGACACTCTAACTTTCTATGATTAAACCTCTCCTGTGAGTCCAATTTTCGATTCCGATGCTTCACTTCAGGTTTACTGTATACCTTGGACCTTCTTATTGACGACGAAAAACAGAAATTGCATCTGAATTTAATACATAAGGCACAATGCCGACTAAAGTAAAAGAGGACTGACACTCTAACTCTTTATGAATTGAACCTCTCTAGTGAGTCCAGTTTTAGATTCCGATGCCTCACTTCAGGTTTACTGTATAACTTGGGCCTTCTTATTGACGATGTAACACAGATATTGCATCTGAATTTAATACAAAAGGGACAATGCCGACTTAAGTACAAGAGGACTGATACTCTAACATTCTATAATTTGAACCTCTCCTGTGAGTCCAGTTTCAGATTCCGATGCTTCACTTCAGGCTTACTGTATCCCGTGGACTTTGTTATTGACGATGAAACACAGAAATTGCATCCGAATTCAATACAAAAGGCACTATGCCGACTAAAGTAAAAGAGGACTGACACTCTAACTCTTTATGAATTGAACCTCTCCAGTGAGTCCAGTTTTAGATTCCGATGCCTCACTTCAGGTTTACTGTATAACTTGGGCCTTCTTATTGACGATGTAACACAGAAATTGCATCTGAATTAAATACAAAAGGCACAATGCCGACTTAACTACAAGAGGACTGACACTCTAACTTTCTATGATTTGAACCTCTCCTGTGAGTCCAGTTTTAGATTCCAATGCTTCACTTCAGGTTTACTGTATCCCTTGGACCTTCTTATTGACGATGAAACACAGATATTGCATCCGAATTTAGTACAAAAAGCACAATGCCGACTTAAGTACAAGAGGACTGACACTATAACTTTCTATGATTTGAACCTCTCCTGTGAGTCCAGTTTTAGATTCTGATGCTTCACTTCAGGTTTACTGTATCCCTTGGACCTTCTTACTGACGATGAATCACAGAAATTGCATCCGAATTTAATACAAAAGGCACAATGCCGACTTAAGTACAAGGGGACTGACACTCTAACTTTCTATAATTTGAACCTCTCCTGTGAGTCCTGTTTTAGATTCCGAAATATTACTTCAGGTTTACTGTATACCATGGACCCTCTTATTGACGATGTAACACAGAAATTGCATCTGAATTTAATACAAAAGGCACAATGCCGACTTAATTACAAGGGGACTGCCACTCTAACTTTCTATGATTAGAACCTCTCCTGTGAGTCCAGTTTTAGATTCCGATGCTTCGCTTCAGGTTTACTGTATACCTTGGACCTTCTTATTGACGATGAAACACAGAAATTACATCTGAAATTAATACAAAAAGCACAATGCCGACTTAAGTACACGCGGACTGACACTCTAACTTTCTATGATTTGAACCTCTCCTGTGAGTCCAGTTTTGGATTCCGATGCTTCACTTCATTTTTACTGAATCCCTGTGACCTTCGTATTGACGATGAAACACAGAAATTGCATCCAAATTTAATACAAAAAGCACAATGCCTACTTAAGTACAAGAGGCCTGACACTCTAACTTTCTATGATTTGAACCTCTCTTGTGAGTCCAGTTTTAGACTCCGATGCTTCACTTCGGTTTACTGTATACCTTGGACCTTCTTACTGACGATGAAAAACTGAAATTGTATCTGAATTTAATACAAGAGGCACAATCCCGACTTAACTACAAGAGGACTGACATTCTAACTTTATATGATTTGAACCTCTCCTGTGAGTCCAGTTTTAGATTCTGATGCTTCACATCAGGTTTACTGTATCCCGTGGACCTTCTTATTGACGATGAAAGACAGAAATTGAATCCGAATTCAATACAAAAGGCACAATGCCGTCTTAAGTACAAGAGGACTGACACTCTAACTCTCTATGATTTGAACCTCTCCTGTGAGTCCAGTTTTAGATTCCGGTGCCTCACTTCAGGTTTGCTGTATACCTTGGACCTTGTTATTGACGATAAAACACAGAAACTGCATCTGAATTTAATACAAAAGGCACAATGCCGACTTAACTACAAAAAGGACTGACACTCTAACTTTCTATGATTTGAACCTCTCCTGTGAGTCCAGTTTTAGATTCCGATGGTTCACTTCAATTTTACAGTATACCTTGGACCTTCTTATTGACGCTGAAACAATGAAATTACATCTGAATTTAATACAAATGGCACAATGCCGACTTAAGTACAAGAGGACTGACACTCTGACTATCTATAATTTGAACCTCTCCTGTGAGTCCAGTTTTAGATTCCGATGCTTCGCTTCAGGATTACTGTATCCCTGGGACCTTCTTATTGACGATGAAACACAGAAATTGCATCTGAATTTAATACAAAAAGCACAATGTCGACTTAAGTACAAGAGAACAGACACTCTAACTTTCAATGCTCTGAATCTCTCCCGTGAGTCCAGTTTTAGATTCCGATGCTTCACTTCAGGTTTACTGTATCCCTGTGACCTTCGTATTGACGATGATACACAGAAATTGCATCCGAATTTAATACAAAAGGCACAATGCCTCCTTAAGTACAAGAGGACTGACATTCTAACTTTCTATGATTTGAACCTCTCCTGTGAGTCCAGTTTTAGATTCCGATGGTCACTTCAATTTTACTGTATACCTTGGACCTTCTTATTGACGATGAAACAATGAAATTACAACTGAATTTAATACAAATGGCACAATGCCGACTTAAGTACAAGAGGACTGACACTCTAACATTCTATGATTTGAATCTCTCCTGTGATTCCAGTTTTAGATTCCGATGCTTCACTTCAGGTTTACTGTGTACCTTGCACCTTCTTATCGACGATGAAACACAGAAATTGCATCCGAATTTAACACAAAAGGCACAATGCCGACTTAAGTACAAGAGGACTGACACTCTCACTTTCTGTGATTTGAACCTCTCCTGTGATTCCAGTTTTAGATTCCGATGCTTCGCTTCAGTTTTACTGTATACCTTGCACCTTCTTATTGAGGATGAAACACAGAAATTGCATCCGAATTTAATACAAAAGGCACAATGCCGACTTAAGTACAAGAGGACTGACACTCTAACTCTCTATGATTTGAACCTCTCCTGTGAGTCCAGTTTTAGATTCCGATGCTTAACTTCAGGTTTACTGTATCCCTTGGACATCCTTATTGACGATGAAACATAGAAATTGCATCCGAATTTAATACAAAAGGCACAATGTCGACTGAAGTACTGGAGGACTGACACTCTAAGTTTCTATTATTTGAACCTCTCCTGTGAGTCCAGTTTTAGATTACGATGCTTCACTTCAGGTTTACTGTATACCATGGACCTTCTTATTGACGATGAAAAACAGAAATTGCATCTGAATTTAATATAAAAGGCACAATGCCGACTTAAAAACAAGAGAACTGACACTCTAACTTTCTATTATTCGATACTCTCCTGTGAGTCCAGTTTTAGATTCCGATGCTTCACTTCAGGTTTACTGTATCCCTGGGACCTTCGTATTGACGATGAAACACAGAAATTGCATCCGAATTTAATACAAAAGGCACAATGCCGACATAAGTACAAGAGGACTGACCTCTAACTTTCTATGATTTGAACCCCTCCCTTGAGTCCTAGTTTAGATTCCGATGCTTCACTTCAGGTTTATTGTGTCCCTTGGACCTTCTTATTGACGATGAAACACAGAAATTATATGAGAATTTAATACAAAAGGCACAATGCCAACTTAAGTACAAGAGGACTGACACTCTAACTCTCTATGATTTGAACCTCTCCTGTGAGTCCAGTTTTAGATTCTGAAGCTTCACTTCAGGTTTTCTGTATCCCTTGGACCTCCTTATTGACGATGAAACACAGAAATTGCTTCGGAACTAAATTCAAAAGGCACAATGCCGACTTAAGTACAAGAGGACTGACACTCTAAATTTGTATGATTTGAACCTCTCCTGTGAGTCCAGTTTTAGATTCCGATGCTTCACTTTAGGTTTACTGTATCCCTTGGCCCCTCTTATTGACGATGAAACACACAAATTGCATCCGAATTCAGTACAAAAGGCACAATACCGACTTAAGTACAAGAGGACTCACACTCTAACTCTCTATGATTTGAACCTCTCCTGTGAGTCCAGTTTTAGATTCTGAAGTTTCACTTCAGGTTTACTGTATCCCTTGGACCTTCTTACTGACGATGAATCACAGAAATTGCATCCGAATTTAATACAAAAGGCACAATGCCAACTTAAGTACAAGGGGACTGACACTCTAACTTTCTATGATTTGAACCTCTCCTGTGAGTCCTGTTTTAAATTCCGAAATATTACTTCAGGTTTACTGTATACCTTGGAGCCTCTTATTGACGATGTAACACAGAAATTGCATCTGAATTAATTACAAAAGGCACAATGCCGACTTAACTACAAGAGGACTGACACTCTAACTTTCTATGATTTCAACCTCTCCTGTGAGTTCAGTTTTAGATTCCGATGCTTCACTTCAATTTTACTGTATACCTTGGACCTTCTTATTGACGATAATACACAGAAACTGCATCTGAATTTAATACAAATGGCACAATGCCGACTTAAGTACAAGAGGACTGACACTCTAACTTTCTATGATTAGAACCTCTCCTGTGAGTCCAGTTTTAGATTCCGATGCTTCGGTTCAGGTTTACTGTATACCTTGGACCTTCTTATTGACGATGAAACACAGAAATTACATCTGAATCTAATACAAAAAGCACAATGCCGACTTAAGTACACGAGGACTGACACTCTAACTTTCTATGATTTGAACCTTTCCTGTGAGTCCAGTTTTGGATTCCGATGCTTCACTTCATTTTTACTGAATCCCTGTGACCTTCGTATTGACGATGAAACACAGAAATTGCATCCAAATTTAATACAAAAAGCACAATGCCAACTTAAGTACAAGAGGCCTGACACTCTAACTTTCTATGATTTGAACCTCTCTTGTGAATCCAGTTTTAGACTCCGATGCTTCTCTTCGGTTTACTGTATACCTTGGACCTTCTTACTGACGATGAAACACTGAAATTGTATCTGAATTTAATACAAAAGGCACAATCCTGACTTAACTACAAGAGGACGGACATTCTAAATTTATATGGTTTGAACCTCCCCTGTGAGTCCAGTTTTAGATTCCGATGCTTCACATCAGGTTTACTGTATCCCGTGGACCTTCTTATTGACGATGAAAGACAGAAATTGAATCCGAATTCAATACAAAAGGCACAATGCTGTCTTAAGTACAAGAGGACTGACACTCTAACCCTCTATGATTTGAACCTCTCCAGTGAGTGCAGTTTTAGATTATGGTGCTTCACTTCAGGTTTGCTGTATACCTTGGACCTTGTTATTGACGATAAAACACAGAAACTGCATCTGAATTTAATACAAAAGGCACAATGCCGACTTAAGTACAAGAGGACTGACACTCTAACTTTCTATGATTTGAACCTCTCCTGTGTGTCCAGTTTTAGATTCCGATGGTTCACTTCAATTTTACTGTATACCTTGGACCTTCTTATTGACGATGAAACAATGAAATTACATCTGAATTTAATACAAATGGCACAATGCCGACTTAAGTACAAGAGGACTGACACTCTAACTATCTATAATTTGAAACTCTCCTGTGAGTCTAGTTTTTGATTCCGATGCTTCGCTTCAGGATTACTGTATCCCTGGGACCTTCTTATTGACGATGAAACACAGAAATTGCATCTGAATTTAATACAAAAAGCACAATGTCGACTTAAGTACAAGAGAACAGACACTCTAACTTTCAATGCTCTGAATCTCTCCCGTGAGTCCAGTTTTAGATTCCGATGCTTCACTTCAGGTTTACTGTATCCCTGTGACCTTCGTATTGACGATGATACACAGAAATTGCATCCGAATTTAATATAAAAGGCACAATGCCTACTTAAGTACAAGAGGACTGACATTCTAACTTTCTATGATTTGAACCTCTCCTGTGAGTCCAGTTTTAGATTCCGATGGTTCACTTCAATTTTACTGTATACCTTGGACCTTCTTATTGACGATGAAACAATGAAATTACACCTGAATTTAATACAAATGGCACAATGCCGACTTAAGTACAAGAGGACTGACACTCTAACATTCTATGATTTGAATCTCTCCTGTGATTCCAGTTTTAGATTCCGATGCTTCACTTCAGGTTTACTGTGTACCTTGCACCTTCTTATCGACGATGAAACACAGAAATTGCATCCGAATTTAACACAAAAGGCACAATGCCGACTTAAGTACAAGAGGACTGACACTCTCACTTTCTGTGATTTGAACCTCTCCTGTGATTCCAGTTTTAGATACCGATGCTTCGCTTCAGTTTTACTGTATACCTTGCACCTTCTTATTGACGATGAAACACAGAAATTGCATCCGAATTTAATACAAAAGGCACAATGCCGACTTAAGTACAAGAGGACTGACACTCTAACTCTCTATGATTTGAACCTCTCCTGTGAGTCCAGTTTTAGATTCCGATGCTTAACTTCAGGTTTACTGTATCCCTTGGACATCCTTATTGACGATGAAACATAGAAATTGCATCCGAATTTAATACAAAAGGCACAATGTCGACTGAAGTACTGGAGGACTGACACTCTAAGTTTCTATTATTTGAACCTCTCCTGTGAGTCCAGTTTTAGATTCCGATGCTTCACTTCAGGTTTACTGTATACCATGGACCTTCCTATTGACGATGAAAAACAGAAATTGCATCTGAATTTAATATAAAAGGCACAATGCCGACTTAAAAACAAGAGAACTGACACTCTAACTTTCTATTATTCGATACTCTCCTGTGAGTCCAGTTTTAGATTCCGATGCTTCACTTCAGGTTTACTGTATCCCTGGGACCTTCGTATTGACGATGAAACACAGAAATTGCATCCGAATTTAATACAAAAGGCACAATGCCGACATAAGTACAAGAGGACTGACCTCTAACTTTCTATGATTTGAACCCCTCCCTTGAGTCCAAGTTTAGATTCCGATGCTTCACTTCAGGTTTATTGTGTCCCTTGGACCTTCTTAATGACGATGAAACACAGAAATTATATGAGAATTTAATACAAAAGGCACAATGCCAACTTAAGTACAAGAGGACTGACACTCTAACTCTCTATGATTTGAACCTCTCCTGTGAGTCCAGTTTTAGATTCTGAAGCTTCACTTCAGGTTTTCTGTATCCCTTGGACCTCCTTATTGACGATGAAACACAGAAATTGCATCGGAACTAAATTCAAAAGGCACAATGCCGACTTAAGTACAAGAGGACTGACACTCTAAATTTGTATGATTTGAACCTCTCCTGTGAGTCCAGTTTTAGATTCTGAAGCTTCACTTCAGGTTTACTGTATCCCTTGGACCTTCTTACTGACGATGAATCACAGAAATTGCATCCGAATTTAATACAAAAGGCACAATGCCAACTTAAGTACAAGGGGACTGACACTCTAACTTTCTATGATTTGAACCTCTCCTGTGAGTCCTGTTTTAGATTCCGAAATATTACTTCAGGTTTACTGTATACCTTGGAGCCTCTTATTGACGATGTAACACAGAAATTGCATCTGAATTAATTACAAAAGGCACAATGCCGACTTAACTACAAGAGGACTGACACTCTAACTTTCTATGATTTCAACCTCTCCTGTGAGTTCAGTTTTAGATTCCGATGCTTCACTTCAATTTTACTGTATACCTTGGACCTTCTTATTGACGATAATACACAGAAACTGCATCTGAATTTAATACAAATGGCACAATGCCGACTTAAGTACACGAGGACTGACACTCTAACTTTCTATGATTTGAACCTCTCCTGTGAGTCCAGTTTTGGATTCCGATGCTTCACTTCATTTTTACTGAATCCCTGTGACCTTCGTATTGACGATGAAACACAGAAATTGCATCCAAATTTAATACAAAAAGCACAATGCCAACTTAAGTACAAGAGGCCTGACACTCTAACTTTCTATGATTTGAACCTCTCTTGTGAATCCAGTTTTAGACTCCGATGCTTCTCTTCGGTTTACTGTATACCTTGGACCTTCTTACTGACGATGAAACACTGAAATTGTATCTGAATTTAATACAAAAGGCACAATCCCGACTTAACTACAAGAGGACTGACATTCTAAATTTATATGGTTTGAACCTCCCCTGTGAGTCCAGTTTTAGATTCCGATGCTTCACATCAGGTTTACTGTATCCCGTGGACCTTCTTATTGACGATGAAAGACAGAAATTGAATCCGAATTCAATACAAAAGGCACAATGCTGTCTTAAGTACAAGACGACTGACACTCTAACTCTCTATGATTTGAACCTCTCCAGTGAGTCCAGTTTTAGATTCCGGTGCTTCACTTCAGGTTTGCTGTATACCTTGGACCTTGTTATTGACGATAAAACACAGAAACTGCATCTGAATTTAATACAAAAGGCACAATGCCGACTTAAGTACAAGAGGACTGACACTCTAACTTTCTATGATTTGAACCTCTCCTGTGTGTCCAGTTTGAGATTCCGATGGTTCACTTCAATTTTACTGTATACCTTGGACCTTCTTATTGACGATGAAACAATGAAATTACATCTGAATTTAATACAAATGGCACAATGCCGACTTAAGTACAAGAGGACTGACACTCTAACTATCTATAATTTGAAACTCTCCTGTGAGTCTAGTTTTTGATTCCGATGCTTCGCTTCAGGATTACTGTATCCCTGGGACCTTCTTATTGACGATGAAACACAGAAATTGCATCTGAATTTAATACAAAAAGCACAATGTCGTCTTAAGTACAAGAGAACAGACACTCTAACTTTCAATGCTTTGAATCTCTCCCGTGAGTGTAGTTTTAGATTCCGATGCTTCACTTCAGGTTTACTGTATCCCTGTGACCTTCGTATTGACGATGATACACAGAAATTGCATCCGAATTTAATACAAAAGGCACAATGCCTACTTAAGTACAAGAGGACTGACATTCTAACTTTCTATGATTTGAACCTCTCTTGTGAATCCAGTTTTAGACTCCGATGCTTCTCTTCGGTTTACTGTATCCCTTGGACATCCTTATTGACGATGAAACACAGAAATTGCATCCGAATTTAATACAAAAGGCACAATGTCGACTGAAGTACTGGAGGACTGACACTCTAACTTTCTATTATTTTAACCTCTCCTGTGAGTCCAGTTTTAGATTCCGATGCTTCACTTCAGGTTTACTGTATACCTTGGACCTTCTTATTGACGATGAAAAACAGAAATTGCATCTGAATTTAATACAAAAAGCACAATGCCGATTTAAGTACAAGAGGACTGACACTCTAACTTTCTATTATTCGATACTCTCCTGTGAGTCCAGTTTTAGATTCCGATGCTTCACTTCAGGTTTACTGTATCCCTGGGAACTTCGTATTGACGATGAGACACAGAAATTGCATCCGAATTTAATACAAAAGGCACAATGCCGACATAAGTACAGGAGGACTGACCTATAACTTTCTATGATTTGAACCCCTCCCTAGAGTCCAAGTTTAGATCCCGATGCTTCACTTCAGGTTTATTGTGTCCCTTGGACCTTCTTATTGACGATGAAACACAGAAATTATATGGGAATTTAATACAAAAGGCACAATGCCGACTTAAGTACAAGAGGACTGACACTCTAACTCTCTATGATTTGAACCTCTCCTGTGAGTCCAGTTTTAGATTCCGATGCTTCACTTTAGGTTTACTGTATCCCTTGGCCCTTCTTATAGACGATGAAACACACAAATTGCATCCGAATTCAGTACAAAAGGCACAATACCGACTTAAGTACAAGAGGACTCACACTCTAACTCTCTATGATTTGAACCTCTCCTGTGAGTCCAGTTTTTGATTCTGAAGCTTCACTTCAGGTTTACTGTATCCCTTGGACCTTCTTACTGACGATGAATCACAGAAATTGCATCCGAATTTAATACAAAAGGCACAATGCCGACTTAAGTACAAGGGGAATGACACTCTAACTTTCTATGATTTGAACCTCTCCTGTGAGTCCTGTTTTAGATTCCGAAATATTACTTCAGGTTTACTGTATACCTTGGAGCCTCTTATTGACGATGTAACACAGAAATTGCATCTGAATTTAATACAAGAGGCACAATGCCGACTTAACTACAAGAGGACTGACACTCTAACTTTCTATGATTTGAACCTCTCCTGTGAGTTCAGTTTTAGATTCCGATGCTTCACTTCAATTTTACTGTATACCTTGGACCTTCTTATTGACGATAATACACAGAAACTGCATCTGAATTTAATACAAATGGCACAATGCCGACTTAAGTACAAGAGGACTGACACTCTAACTCTCTATGATTTGAACCTCTCCTGTGAGTCCAGTTTTGGATTCCGATGCTTCACTTCATTTTTACTGAATCCCTGTGACCTTCGTATTGACGATGAAACACAGAAATTGCATCCAAATTTAATACAAAAAGCACAATGCCTACTTAAGTACAAGAGGCCTGACACTCTAGCTTTCTATGATTTGAACCTCTCTTGTGAGTCCAGGTTTAGACTCCGATGCTTCACTTCGGTTTACTGTATACCTTGGACCTCCTTACTGACGATGAAACACTGAAATTGTATCTGAATTTAATACAAAAGGCACAATCCCGACTTATCTACAAGAGGACTGACATTCTAACTTTATATGATTTGAACCTCCCCTGTGAGTCCAGTTTTAGATTCCGATGCTTCACATCAGGTTTACTGTATCCCGTGGACCTTCTTATTGACGATGAAAGACTGAAATTGAATCCGAATTCAATACAAAAGGCACAATGCCGTCATAAGTACAAGAGGACTAACACTCTAACTCTCTATGATTTGAACCTCTCCAGTGAGTCCAGTTTTAGATTCCGGTGCTTCACTTCAGGTTTGCTGTATACCTTGGACCTTGTTATTGACGATAAAACACAGAAACTGCATCTGAATTTAATACAAAAGGCACAATGCCGACTTAACTACAAGAGGACTGACACTCTAACTTTCTATGATTTGAACCTCTCCTGTATGTCCAGTTTTAGATTCCGATGGTTCACTTCAATTTTACTGTATACCTTGGACCTTCTTATTGACGATGAAACAATGAAATTACATCTGAATTTAATACAAATGGCACAATGCCGACTTAAGTACAAGAGGACTGACACTCTAACTTTCTATGATTTGAACCTCTCCTGTGAGTCCAGTTTTGGATTCCGATGCTTCACTTCATTTTTACTGAATCCCTGTGATCTTCGTATTGACGATGAGACACAGAAATTGCATCCAAATTTAATACAAAAAGCACAATGCCAACTTAAGTACAAGAGGCCTGACACTCTAACTTTCTATGATTTGAACCTCTCTTGTGAATCCAGTTTTAGACTCCGATGCTTCTCTTCGGTTTACTGTATACCTTGGACCTTCTTACTGACGATGAAACACTGAAATTGTATCTGAATTTAATACAAAAGGCACAATCCCGACTTAACTACAAGAGGACTGACATTCTAAATTTATATGGTTTGAACCTCCCCTGTGAGTCCAGTTTTAGATTCCGATGCTTCACATCAGGTTTACTGTATCCCGTGGACCTTCTTATTGACGATGAAAGACAGAAATTGAATCCGAATTCAATACAAAAGGCACAATGCTGTCTTAAGTACAAGAGGACTGACACTCTAACTCTCTATGATTTGAACCTCTCCAGTGAGTCCAGTTTTAGATTATGGTGCTTCACTTCAGGTTTGCTGTATACCTTGGACCTTGTTATTGACGATAAAACACAGAAACTGCATCTGAATTTAATACAAAAGGCACAATGCCGACTTAAGTACAAGAGGACTGACACTCTAACTTTCTATGATTTGAACCTCTCCTGTGTGTCCAGTTTTAGATTCCGATGGTTCACTTCAATTTTACTGTATACCTTGGACCTTCTTATTGACGATGAAACAATGAAATTACATCTGAATTTAATACAAATGGCACAATGCCGACTTAAGTACAAGAGGACTGACACTCTAACATCTATAATTTGAAACTCTCCTGTGAGTCTAGTTTTTGATTCCGATGCTTCGCTTCAGGATTACTGTATCCCTGGGACCTTCTTATTGACGATGAAACACAGAAATTGCATCTGAATTTAATACAAAAAGCACAATGTCGACTTAAGTACAAGAGAACAGACACTCTAACTTTCAATGCTCTGAATCTCTCCCGTGAGACCAGTTTTAGATTCCGATGCTTCACTTCAGGTTTACTGTATCCCTGTGACCTTCGTATTGACGATGATACACAGAAATTGCATCCGAATTTAATACAAAAGGCACAATGCCTACTTAAGTACAAGAGGACTGACATTCTAACTTTCTATGATTTGAACCTCTCCTGTGAGTCCAGTTTTAGATTCCGATGGTTCACTTCAATTTTACTGTATACCTTGGACCTTCTTATTGACGATGAAACAATGAAATTACACCTGAATTTAATACAAATGGCACAATGCCGACTTAAGTACAAGAGGACTGACACTCTAACATTCTATGATTTGAATCTCTCCTGTGATTCCAGTTTTAGATTCCGATGCTTCACTTCAGGTTTACTGTGTACCTTGCACCTTCTTATCGACGATGAAACACAGAAATTGCATCCGAATTTAACACAAAAGCCACAATGCCGACTTAAGTACAAGAGGACTGACACTCTCACTTTCTGTGATTTGAACCTCTCCTGTGATTCCAGTTTTAGATACCGATGCTTCGCTTCAGTTTTACTGTATACCTTGCACCTTCTTATTGACGATGAAACACAGAAATTGCATCCGAATTTAATACAAAAGGCACAATGCCGACTTAAGTACAAGAGGACTGACACTCTAACTCTCTATGATTTGAACCTCTCCTGTGAGTCCAGTTTTAGATTCCGATGCTTAACTTCAGGTTTACTGTATCCCTTGGACATCCTTATTGACGATGAAACATAGAAATTGCATCCGAATTTAATACAAAAGGCACAATGTCGACTGAAGTACTGGAGGACTGACACTCTAAGTTTCTATTATTTGAACCTCTCCAGTGAGTCCAGTTTTAGATTCCGATGCTTCACTTCAGGTTTACTGTATACCATGGACCTTCTTATTGACGATGAAAAACAGAAATTGCATCTGAATTTAATATAAAAGGCACAATGCCGACTTAAAAACAAGAGAACTGACACTCTAACTTTCTATTATTCGATACTCTCCTGTGAGTCCAGTTTTAGATTCCGATGCTTCACTTCAGGTTTACTGTATCCCTGGGACCTTCGTATTGACGATGAAACACAGAAATTGCATCCGAATTTAATACAAAAGGCACAATGCCGACATAAGTACAAGAGGACTGACCTCTAACTTTCTATGATTTGAACCCCTCCCTTGAGTCCAAGTTTAGATTCCGATGCTTCACTTCAGGTTTATTGTGTCCCTTGGACCTTCTTATTGACGATGAAACACAGAAATTATATGAGAATTTAATACAAAAGGCACAATGCCAACTTAAGTACAAGAGGACTGACACTCTAACTCTCTATGATTTGAACCTCTCCTGTGAGTCCAGTTTTAGATTCTGAAGCTTCACTTCAGGTTTTCTGTATCCCTTGGACCTCCTTATTGACGATGAAACACAGAAATTGCATCGGAACTAAATTCAAAAGGCACAATGCCGACTTAAGTACAAGAGGACTGACACTCTAAATTTGTATGATTTGAACCTCTCCTGTGAGTCCAGTTTTAGATTCCGATGCTTCACTTTAGGTTTACTGTATCCCTTGGCCCCTCTTATTGACGATGAAACACACAAATTGCATCCGAATTCAGTACAAAAGGCATAATACCGACTTAAGTACAAGAGGACTCACACTCTAACTCTCTATGATTTGAACCTCTCCTGTGAGTCCAGTTTTAGATTCTGAAGCTTCACTTCAGGTTTACTGTATCCCTTGGACCTTCTTACTGACGATGAATCACAGAAATTGCATCCGAATTTAATACAAAAGGCACAATGCCAACTTAAGTACAAGGGGACTTACACTCTAACTTTCTATGATTTGAACCTCTTCTGTGAGTCCTGTTTTAGATTCCGAAATATTACTTCAGGTTTACTGTATACCTTGGAGCCTCTTATTGACGATGTAACACAGAAATTGCATCTGAATTAATTACAAAAGGCACAATGCCGACTTAACTACAAGAGGACTGACACTCTAACTTTCTATGATTTCAACCTCTCCTGTGAGTTCAGTTTTAGATTCCGATGCTTCACTTCAATTTTACTGTATACCTTGGACCTTCTTATTGGCGATAATACACAGAAACTGCATCTGAATTTAATACAAATGGCACAATGCCGACTTAAGTACAAGAGGACTGACACTCTAACTTTCTATGATTAGAACCTCTCCTGTGAGTCCAGTTTTAGATTCCGATGCTTCGCTTCAGGTTTACTGTATACCTTGGACCTTCTTATTGACGATGAAACACAGAAATTACATCTGAATCTAATACAAAAAGCACAATGCCGACTTAAGTACACGAGGACTGACACTCTAACTTTCTATGATTTGAACCTCTCCTGTGAGTCCAGTTTTGGATTCCGATGCTTCACTTCATTTTTACTGAATCCCTGTGACCTTCGTATTGACGATGAAACACAGAAATTGCATCCAAATTTAATACAAAAAGCACAATGCCAACTTAAGTACAAGAGGCCTGACACTCTAACTTTCTATGATTTGAACCTCTCTTGTGAATCCAGTTTTAGACTCCGATGCTTCTCTTCGGTTTACTGTATACCTTGGACCTTCTTACTGACGATGAAACACTGAAATTGTATCTGAATTTAATACAAAAGGCACAATCCCGACTTAACTACAAGAGGACTGACATTCTAAATTTATATGGTTTGAACCTCCCCTGTGAGTCCAGTTTTAGATTCCGATGCTTCACATCAGGTTTACTGTATCCCGTGGACCTTCTTATTGACGATGAAAGACAGAAATTGAATCCGAATTCAATACAAAAGGCACAATGCTGTCTTAAGTACAAGAGGACTGACACTCTAACTCTCTATGATTTGAACCTCTCCAGTGAGTCCAGTTTTAGATTCCGGTGCTTCACTTCAGGTTTGCTGTATACCTTGGACCTTGTTATTGACGATAAAACACAGAAACTGCATCTGAATTTAATACAAAAGGCACAATGCCGACTTAAGTACAAGAGGACTGACACTCTAACTTTCTATGATTTGAACCTCTCCTGTGTGTCCAGTTTTAGATTCCGATGGTTCACTTCAATTTTACTGTATACCTTGGACCTTCTTATTGACGATGAAACAATGAAATTACATCTGAATTTAATACAAATGGCACAATGCCGACTTAAGTACAAGAGGACTGACACTCTAACTATCTATAATTTGAAACTCTCCTGTGAGTCTAGTTTTTGATTCCGATGCTTCGCTTCAGGATTACTGTATCCCTGGGACCTTCTTATTGACGATGAAACACAGAAATTGCATCTGAATTTAATACAAAAAGCACAATGTCGTCTTAAGTACAAGAGAACAGACACTCTAACTTTCCATGCTTTGAATCTCTCCCGTGAGTGTAGTTTTAGATTCCGATGCTTCACTTCAGGTTTACTGTATCCCTGTGACCTTCGTATTGACGATGATACACAGAAATTGCATCCGAATTTAATACAAAAGGCACAATGCCTACTTAAGTACAAGAGGACTGACATTCTAACTTTCTATGATTTCAACCTCTCTTGTGAATCCAGTTTTAGACTCCGATGCTTCTCTTCGGTTTACTGTATCCCTTGGACATCCTTATTGACGATGAAACACAGAAATTGCATCCGAATTTAATACAAAAGGCACAATGTCGACTGAAGTACTGGAGGACTGACACTCTAACTTTCTATTATTTGAACCTCTCCTGTGAGTCCAGTTTTAGATTCCGATGCTTCACTTCAGGTTTACTGTATACCTTGGACCTTCTTATTGACGATGAAAAACAGAAATTGCATCTGAATTTAATATAAAAGGCACAATGCCGACTTAAAAACAAGAGAACTGACACTCTAACTTTCTATTATTCGATACTCTCCTGTGAGTCCAGTTTTAGATTCCGATGCTTCACTTCAGGTTTACTGTATCCCTGGGACCTTCGTATTGACGATGAAACACAGAAATTGCATCCGAATTTAATACAAAAGGCACAATGCCGACATAAGTACAAGAGGACTGACCTCTAACTTTCTATGATTTGAACCCCTCCCTTGAGTCCAAGTTTAGATTCCGATGCTTCACTTCAGGTTTATTGTGTCCCTTGGACCTTCTTATTGACGATGAAACACAGAAATTATATGAGAATTTAATACAAAAGGCACAATGCCAACTTAAGTACAAGAGGACTGACACTCTAACTCTCTATGATTTGAACCTCTCCTGTGAGTCCAGTTTTAGATTCTGAAGCTTCACTTCAGGTTTTCTGTATCCCTTGGACCTTCTTATTGACGATGAAACACAGAAATTGCATCGGAACTAAATTCAAAAGGCACAATGCCGACTTAAGTACAAGAGGACTGACACTCTAAATTTGTATGATTTGAACCTCTCCTGTGAGTCCAGTTTTAGATTCCGATGCTTCACTTTAGGTTTACTGTATCCCTTGGCCCCTCTTATTGACGATGAAACACACAAATTGCATCCGAATTCAGTACAAAAGGCACAATACCGACTTAAGTACAAGAGGACTCACACTCTAACTCTCTATGATTTGAACCTCTCCTGTGAGTCCAGTTTTAGATTCTGAAGCTTCACTTCAGGTTTACTGTATCCCTTGGACCTTCTTACTGACGATGAATCACAGAAATTGCATCCGAATTTAATACAAAAGGCACAATGCCAACTTAAGTACAAGGGGACTGACACTCTAACTTTCTATGATTTGAACCTCTCCTGTGAGTCCTGTTTTAGATTCCGAAATATTACTTCAGGTTTACTGTATACCTTGGAGCCTCTTATTGACGATGTAACACAGAAATTGCATCTGAATTAATTACAAAAGGCACAATGCCGACTTAACTACAAGAGGACTGACACTCTAACTTTCTATGATTTCAACCTCTCCTGTGAGTTCAGTTTTAGATTCCGATGCTTCACTTCAATTTTACTGTATACCTTGGACCTTCTTATTGACGATAATACACAGAAACTGCATCTGAATTTAATACAAATGGCACAATGCCGACTTAAGTACAAGAGGACTGACACTCTAACTTTCTATGATTAGAACCTCTCCTGTGAGTCCAGATTTAGATTCCGATGCTTCGCTTCAGGTTTACTGTATACCTTGGACCTTCTTATTGACGATGAAACACAGAAATTACATCTGAATCTAATACAAAAAGCACAATGCCGACTTAAGTGCACGAGGACTGACACTCTAACTTTCTATGATTTGAACCTCTCCTGTGAGTCCAGTTTTGGATTCCGATGCTTCACTTCATTTTTACTGAATCCCTGTGACCTTCGTATTGACGATGAAACACAGAAATTGCATCCAAATTTAATACAAAAAGCACAATGCCAACTTAAGTACAAGAGGCCTGACACTCTAACTTTCTATGATTTGAACCACTCTTGTGAATCCAGTTTTAGACTCCGATGCTTCTCTTCGGTTTACTGTATACCTTGGACCTTCTTACTGACGATGAAACACTGAAATTGTATCTGAATTTAATACAAAAGGCACAATCCCGACTTAACTACAAGAGGACTGACATTCTAAATTTATATGGTTTGAACCTCCCCTGTGAGTCCAGTTTTAGATTCCGATGCTTCACATCAGGTTTACTGTATCCCGTGGACCTTCTTATTGACGATGAAAGACAGAAATTGAATCCGAATTCAATACAAAAGGCACAATGCTGTCTTAAGTACAAGAGGACTGACACTCTAACTCTCTATGATTTGAACCTCTCCAGTGAGTCCAGTTTTAGATTATGGTGCTTCACTTCAGGTTTGCTGTATACCTTGGACCTTGTTATTGACGATAAAACACAGAAACTGCATCTGAATTTAATACAAAAGGCACAATGCCGACTTAAGTACAAGAGGACTGACACTCTAACTTTCTATGATTTGAACCTCTCCTGTGTGTCCAGTTTTAGATTCCGATGGTTCACTTCAATTTTACTGTATACCTTGGACCTTCTTATTGACGATGAAACAATGAAATTACATCTGAATTTAATACAAATGGCACAATGCCGACTTAAGTACAAGAGGACTGACACTCTAACTATCTATAATTTGAAACTCTCCTGTGAGTCTAGTTTTTGATTCCGATGCTTCGCTTCAGGATTACTGTATCCCTGGGACCTTCGTATTGACGATGAAACACAGAAATTGCATCTGAATTTAATACAAAAAGCACAATGTCGACTTAAGTACAAGAGAACAGACACTCTAACTTTCAATGCTCTGAATCTCTCCCGTGAGTCCAGTTTTAGATTCCGATGCTTCACTTCAGGTTTACTGTATCCCTGTGACCTTCGTATTGACGATGATACACAGAAATTGCATCCGAATTTAATACAAAAGGCACAATGCCTACTTAAGTACAAGAGGACTGACATTCTAACTTTCTATGATTTGAACCTCTCCTGTGAGTCCAGTTTTAGATTCCGATGGTTCACTTCAATTTTACTGTATACCTTGGACCTTCTTATTGACGATGAAACAATGAAATTACACCTGAATTTAATACAAATGGCACAATGCCGACTTAAGTACAAGAGGACTGACACTCTAACATTCTATGATTTGAATCTCTCCTGTGATTCCAGTTTTAGATTCCGATGCTTCACTTCAGGTTTACTGTGTAAGTTGCACCTTCTTATCGACGATGAAACACAGAAATTGCATCCGAATTTAACACAAAAGGCACAATGCCGACTTAAGTACAAGAGGACTGACACTCTCACTTTCTGTGATTTGAACCTCTCCTGTGATTCCAGTTTTAGATACCGATGCTTCGCTTCAGTTTTACTGTATACCTTGCACCTTCTTATTGACGATGAAACACAGAAATTGCATCCGAATTTAATACAAAAGGCACAATGCCGACTTAAGTACAAGAGGACTGACACTCTAACTCTCTATGATTTGAACCTCTCCTGTGAGTCCAGTTTTAGATTCCGATGCTTAACTTCAGGTTTACTGTATCCCTTGGACATCCTTATTGACGATGAAACATAGAAATTGCATCCGAATTTAATACAAAAGGCACAATGTCGACTGAAGTACTGGAGGACTGACACTCTAAGTTTCTATTATTTGAACCTCTCCTGTGAGTCCAGTTTTAGATTCCGATGCTTCACTTCAGGTTTACTGTATACCATGGACCTTCTTATTGACGATGAAAAACAGAAATTGCATCTGAATTTAATATAAAAGGCACAATGCCGACTTAAAAACAAGAGAACTGACACTCTAACTTTCTATTATTCGATACTCTCCTGTGAGTCCAGTTTTAGATTCCGATGCTTCACTTCAGGTTTACTGTATCCCTGGGACCTTCGTATTGACGATGAAACACAGAAATTGCATCCGAATTTAATACAAAAGGCACAATGCCGACATAAGTACAAGAGGACTCACACTCTAACTCTCTATGATTTGAACCTCTCCTGTAAGTCCAGTTTTAGATTCTGAAGCTTCACTTCAGGTTTTCTGTATCCCTTGGACCTCCTTATTGACGATGAAACACAGAAATTGCATCGGAACTAAATTCAAAAGGCACAATGCCGACTTAAGTACAAGAGGACTGACACTCTAAATTTGTATGATTTGAACCTCTCCTGTGAGTCCAGTTTTAGATTCCGATGCTTCACTTTAGGTTTACTGTATCCCTTGGCCCCTCTTATTGACGATGAAACACACAAATTGCATCCGAATTCAGTACAAAAGGCACAATACCGACTTAAGTACAAGAGGACTCACACTCTAACTCTCTATGATTTGAACCTCTCCTGTGAGTCCAGTTTTAGATTCTGAAGCTTCACTTCAGGTTTACTGTATCCCTTGGACCTTCTTACTGACGATGAATCACAGAAATTGCATCCGAATTTAATACAAAAGGGACAATGCCAACTTAAGTACAAGGGGACTGACACTCTAACTTTCTATGATTTGAACCTCTCCTGTGAGTCCTGTTTTAGATTCCGAAATATTACTTCAGGTTTACTGTATACCTTGGAGCCTCTTATTGACGATGTAACACAGAAATTGCATCTGAATTAATTACAAAAGGCACAATGCCGACTTAACTACAAGAGGACTGACACTCTAACTTTCTATGATTTCAACCTCTCCTGTGAGTTCAGTTTTAGATTCCGATGCTTCACTTCAATTTTACTGTATACCTTGGACCTTCTTATTGACGATAATACACAGAAACTGCATCTGAATTTAATACAAATGGCACAATGCCGACTTAAGTACAAGAGGACTGACACTCTAACTTTCTATGATTAGAACCTCTCCTGTGAGTCCAGTTTTAGATTCCGATGCTTCACTTCGTTTTTACTGAATCCCTGTGACCTTCGTATTGACGATGAAACACAGAAATTGCATCCAAATTTAATACAAAAAGCACAATGCCAACTTAAGTACAAGAGGCCCGACACTCTAACTTTCTATGATTTGAACCTCTCTTGTGAATCCAGTTTTAGACTCCGATGCTTCTCTTCGGTTTACTGTATACCTTGGCCCTTCTTACTGACGATGAAACACTGAAATTGTATCTGAATTTAATACAAAAGGCACAATCCCGACTTAACTACAAGAGGACTGACATTCTAAATTTATATGGTTTGAACCTCCCCTGTGAGTCCAGTTTTAGATTCCGATGCTTCACATCAGGTTTACTGTATCCCGTGGACCTTCTTATTGACGATGAAAGACAGAAATTGAATCCGAATTCAATACAAAAGGCACAATGCTGTCTTAAGTACAAGAGGACTGACACTCTAACTCTCTATGATTTGAACCTCTCCAGTGAGTCCAGTTTTAGATTCCGGTGCTTTACTTCAGGTTTGCTGTATACCTTGGACCTTGTTATTGACGATAAAACACAGAAACTGCATCTGAATTTAATACAAAAGGCACAATGCCGACTTAAGTACAAGAGGACTGACACTCTAACTTTCTATGATTTGAACCTCTCCTGTGTGTCCAGTTTTAGATTCCGATGGTTCACTTCAATTTTACTGTATACCTTGGACCTTCTTATTGACGATGAAACAATGAAATTACATCTGAATTTAATACAAATGGCACAATGCCGACTTAAGTACAAGAGGACTGACACTCTAACTATCTATAATTTGAAACTCTCCTGTGAGTCTAGTTTTTGATTCCGATGCTTCGCTTCAGGATTACTGTATCCCTGGGACCTTCTTATTGACGATGAAACACAGAAATTGCATCTGAATTTAATACAAAAAGCACAATGTCGTCTTAAGTACAAGAGAACAGACACTCTAACTTTCAATGCTTTGAATCTCTCCCGTGAGTGTAGTTTTAGATTCCGATGCTCCACTTCAGGTTTACTGTATCCCTGTGACCTTCGTATTGACGATGATACACAGAAATTGCATCCGAATTTAATACAAAAGGCACAATGCCTACTTAAGTACAAGAGGACTGACATTCTAACTTTCTATGATTTGAACCTCTCTTGTGAATCCAGTTTTAGACTCCGATGCTTCTCTTCGGTTTACTGTACCCCTTGGACATCCTTATTGACGATGAAACACAGAAATTGCATCCGAATTTAATACAAAAGGCACAATGTCGACTGAAGTACTGGAGGACTGACACTCTAACTTTCTATTATTTGAACCTCTCCTGTGAGTCCAGTTTTAGATTCCGATGCTTCACTTCAGGTTTACTGTATACCTTGGACCTTCTTATTGACGATGAAAAACAGAAATTGCATCTGAATTTAATATAAAAAGCACAATGCCGATTTAAGTACAAGAGGACTGACACTCTAACTTTCTATTATTCGATACTCTCCTGTGAGTCCAGTTTTAGATTCCGATGCTTCACTTCAGGTTTACTGTATCCCTGGGACCTTCGTATTGACGATGAGACACAGAAATTGCATCCGAATTTAATACAAAAGGCACAATGCCGACATAAGTACAGGAGGACTGACCTATAACTTTCTATGATTTGAACCCCTCCCTTGAGTCCAAGTTTAGATCCCAATGCTTCACTTCAGGTTTATTGTGTCCCTTGGACCTTCTTATTGACGATGAAACACAGAAATTATATGGGAATTTAATACAAAAGGCACAATGCCGACTTAAGTACAAGAGGACTGACACTCTAACTCTCTTTGATTTGAACCTCTCCTGTGAGTCCAGTTTTAGATTCCGATGCTTCACTTTAGGTTTACTGTATCCCTTGGCCCTTCTTATTGACGATGAAACACACAAATTGCATCCGAATTCAGTACAAAAGGCACAATACCGACTTAAGTACAAGAGGACTCACACTCTAACTCTCTATGATTTGAACCTCTCCTGTGAGTCCAGTTTTTGATTCTGAAGCTTCACTTCAGGTTTACTGTATCCCTTGGACCTTCTTACTGACGATGAATCACAGAAATTGCATCCGAATTTAATACAAAAGGCACAATGCCGACTTAAGTACAAGGGGAATGACACTCTAACGTTCTATGATTTGAACCTCTCCTGTGAGTCCTGTTTTAGATTCCGAAATATTACTTCAGGTTTACTGTATACCTTGGAGCCTCTTATTGACGATGTAACACAGAAATTGCATCTGAATTTAATACAAGAGGCACAATGCCGACTTAACTACAAGAGGACTGACACTCTAACTTTCTATGATTTGAACCTCTCCTGTGAGTTCAGTTTTAGATTCCGATGCTTCACTTCAATTTTACTGTATACCTTGGACCTTCTTATTGACGATAATACACAGAAACTGCATCTGAATTTAATACAAATGGCACAATGCCGACTTAAGTACAAGAGGACTGACACTCTAACTCTCTATGATTTGAACCTCTCCTGTGAGTCCAGTTTTGGATTCCGATGCTTCACTTCATTTTTACTGAATCCCTGTGACCTTCGTATTGACGATGAAACACAGAAATTGCATCCAAATTTAATACAAAAAGCACAATGCCTACTTAAGTACAAGAGGCCTGACACTCTAGCTTTCTATGATTTGAACCTCTCTTGTGAGTCCAGGTTTAGACTCCGATGCTTCACTTCGGTTTACTGTATACCTTGGACCTCCTTACTGACGATGAAACACTGAAATTGTATCTGAATTCAATACAAAAGGCACAATCCCGACTTATCTACAAGAGGACTGACATTCTAACTTTATATGATTTGAACCTCCCCTGTGAGTCCAGTTTTAGATTCCGATGCTTCACATCAGGTTTACTGTATCCCGTGGACCTTCTTATTGACGATGAAAGACTGAAATTGAATCCTAATTCAATACAAAAGGCACAATGCCGTCATAAGTACAAGAGGACTAACACTCTAACTCTCTATGATTTGAACCTCTCCAGTGAGTCCAGTTTTAGATTCCGGTGCTTCACTTCAGGTTTGCTGTATACCTTGGACCTTGTTATTGACGATAAAACACAGAAACTGCATCTGAATTTAATACAAAAGGCACAATGCCGACTTAACTACAAGAGGACTGACACTCTAACTTTCTATGATTTGAACCTCTCCTGTATGTCCAGTTTTAGATTCCGATGGTTCACTTCAATTTTACTGTATACCTTGGACCTTCTTATTGACGATGAAACGATGAAATTACATCTGAATTTAATACAAATGGCACAATGCCGACTTAAGTACAAGAGGACTGACACTCTAACTATCTATAATTTGAAACTCTCCTGTGAGTCCAGTTTTAGATTCCGATGCTTCGCTTCAGGATTACTGTATCCCTGGGACCTTCTTATTGACGATGAAACACAGAAATTGCATCTGAATGTAATACAAAAAGCACAATGTCGACTTAAGTACAAGAGAACAAACACTCTAACTTTCAATGCTTTGAATCTCTCCTGTGAGTCCAGTTTTAGATTCCGATGCTTCACTTCAGGTTTACTGTATCCCTGTGACCTTCGTATTGACGATGATACACAGAAATTGCACCTGAATTTAATACAAAAGGCACAATCCCGACTTAAGTACAAGAGGACTGACATTCTAACTTTCTATGGTTTGAACCTCTCCTGTGAGTCCAGTTTCAGATTCCGATGGTTCACTTCAATTTTACTGTATACCTTGGACATTCTTATTGACGATGAAACAATGAAATTACATCTGAATTTAATACAAATGGCACAATGCCGACTTAAGTACAAGAGGACTGACACTCTAACTTTCTATGATTTGAATCTCTCCTGTGATTCCAGTTTTAGATTCCGATGCTTCACTTCAGGTTTACTGTATACCTTGCACCTTCTTATTGACGATGAAACACAGAAATTGCATCCGAATTTAACACAAAAGGCACAATGCCAACTTAAGTACAAGATGACTGACACTCTCACTTTCTGTGATTTGAACCTCTCCTGTGATTCCAGTTTTAGATTCCGATGCTTCACTTCAGTTTTACTGTATACCTTACACCTTCTTATTGACGATGAAACACAGAAATTGCATCCGAATTTAATACAAAAGGCACAATGCCGACTTAAGTACAAGAGGACTGACACTCTAACTTTCTATGATTTGAATCTCTCCTGTGATTCCAGTTTCTGATTCCGATGCTTCACTTCAGGTTTACTGTATACCTTGCACCTTCTTATTGACGATGAAACACAGAAATTGCATCCGAATTTAACACAAAAAGCACAATGCCAACTTAAGTACAAGAGGACTGACACTCTCCCTCTCTGTGATTTGAACCTCTCCTGTGATTCCAGTTTTAGATTCCGATGCTTCACTTCAGTTTTACTGTATACCTTGCACCTTCTTATTGACGATGAAACACAGAAATTGCATCCGAATTTAATACAAAAGGCACAATGTCGACTGAAGTACTGGAGGACTGACACTCTAAGTTTCTATTATTTGAACCTCTCCTGTGAGTCCAGGTTTAGATTCCGATGCTTCACTTCAGGTTTACTGTATACCTTGGACGTTCTTATTGACGATGAAAAACAGAAATTGCATCTGAATTTAATATATAAGGCACAATGCCGACTTAAGTACAAGTCGACTGACACTCCAACTTTCTATTATTCGATACTCTCCTGTGAATCCAGTTTTAGATTCCGATGCTTCACTTCAGGTTTATTGTGTCCCTTGGACCTTCTTATTGACTTTGAAACACAGAAATTATATGAGAATTTAATGCAAAGGGCACAATGCCGACTTAAGTACAAGAGGACTGACCCTCTAACTCTCTATGATTTGAACCTCTCCTGTGTGTCCAGTTTTAGATTCTGAAGCTTCACTTCAGGTTTTCTGTATCCTTTGGACCTCCTTATTGACGATGAAACACAGAAATTGCATCGGAACTAAATTCAAAAGGCACAATGCCGACTTAAGTACAAGAGGACTGACACTCTAAATTTCTATGATTTGAACCTCTCCTGTGAGTCCAGTTTTAGATTCCGATGCTTCACTTTAGGTTTACTGCATCCCTTGGCCCTTATTATTGACCATGAAACACACAAATTGCATCCGAATTCAGTACAAAACGCACAATACCGACTTAAGTACAAGAGGACTCACACTCTAACACTCTATGATTTGAACCTCTCCTGTGAGTCCAGTTTTAGATTCCGATGCTTCACTTCAGGTTTACTGTATACCTTTGACCTTCTTATTGACGATAAAACACAGATATTGCATCTGAATTTAATACAAAAGGTACAATGCCGACTTAAGTACAAGAGGACTGACACTCTAACTTTCTATGATTTGAACTTCTCCTGTGAGTCCAGTTTTCGATTCCGATGCTTCACTTCACGTCTACTGTATACCTTGGATCTTCTTATCGACGACGAAAAACAGATATTGCATCTGAATTTAATACATAAGGCACAATGCCGTCTTAGGTACAAGCGGACTGACACTCTAAATTTCTATGATTTGAACCCCTTCGTTGAGTCCAGTTTTAGTTTCCGATGCTTCACTTCAGGTTTACTGTATACCTTGGACCTTCTTATTGACGATGAAACACAGAAATTGCATCCGAATTTAATACAAAAGGCACAATGCCGACTGAAGTACAAGAGGATTGACACTCTAAATTTCTATGATTTGAACCTCTCCTGTGAGTCCTGTTTTAGATTCCGATGCTTCACTTCAGGTTTACAGTATCCCTTGGACCTTCTTATTGACTTTGAAACACAGAAATTGCATCCGAATTTAATACAATAGGCACAATGCCGACTTAAGTACAAGAGGACTGACACTATAACTTTCTATGATTTGAACCTCTCCTGTGAGTCCAGTTTTAGATTCCGATGCTTCACTTCTGGGTTACTGTATACCTTGGACCTTCTTGTTGACGATAAAACACAGATATTGCATCTGAATTTAATACAAAAGGTACAATGCCGACTTAACTACAAGAGGACTGACACTCTAAATTTCTATGATTTGAACCTCTCCTGTGAGTCCAGTTTCAGATTCCGATGCTTCACTTCAGGTTTACTGTATCCCTTGGACCTTCTTATTGACGATGAAACACAGATATTGCTTCCGTATTTAATACAAAATGCACAATGCCGACTTAAGTACAAGGGGTCTGACACTCTAAACTTTTTATGATTAGAACCTCTCCTGTGAGTCCAGTTTTAGATTCCGATGTTCCACTTCAGGTTTACTGTATCCCTGGTACCTTCGTATTGACGATGAAACACAGAAATTGCATCCGAATTTAATACAAAAGGCACAATGCCTACTTAAGTCCAAGAGGACTGACACACTAACTTTCTATGATTTGAACCTCTCCTGTGAGTCCTGTTGTAGATTCCGATGCTTCACTTCAGGTTAACTGCATACCTTGGACCTTCTTATTGACGATGAAACACAGAAATTGTATCTGAATTTAATACAAAAGGCACAATGCCGACTTAACTACAAGAGGACTGACACTCCAACTCTCTATGATTTGAACCTCTCCTGTGGGTCCAGTTTTAGATTCCGATGCTTCACTTCAGGTTTACTGTATCTCTTGGACATCCTTATTGACGATGAAACACAGAAATTGCATCCGAATGTAATACAAAAGGCACAATGCCGACTGAAGTACAAGAGGACTGACACTCTTTCTATGATTTTAACCCCTTCATTGAGTCCAGTTTTAGTTTCCGATGCTTCACTTCAGGTTTACTGCATACCTTGGACCTTCTTATTGACGATAATACACAGAAATTGCATCTGAATTTAATACAAAAGGGACAATGCCGACTTAAGTACAAGAGTACTGACACCCTAAATTTCTATGAATTGAACATCTCCTGTGAGTCCAGTTTTAGATTCCGATGCTTAACTTCAGGTTTACTGTATACCTTGGACCTTCTTATTGACGATGAAACACAGAAATTGCATCTGAATTTAATACAAAAGGCACAATGACGACTTAAGTACAAGAGGACTGACACTCTAACTTTCTACGATTTGAACCCCTCCTATGAGTCCAGTTTTAGATTCCGATGCTTCGCTTCAGGTTTACTGTTTCCCTTGGACCTTCTTATTGACGATGAATCACAGAAATTGCATCCGAATTTAATACAAAAGGCACAATGCCGACTTAAGTACAAGGGGACTGACACTCTAACTCTCTATGATTTGACCCTCGGATGTGAGTCCAGTTTTAGATTCCGAAGTTTCACTTTAGGTTTACTGTATCCCTTGGACCTTCTTATTGAGGATGAAACACAATAATTGCATCCGAATTTAATACAAAAGGCACAATGCCGACTTAAGTACAAGAGGACTGACACTATAACTTTCTATGATTTGAACCTCTCCTGTGAGTCCAGTTTTAGATTCTGATGCTTCACTTCAGGTTTACTGTATCCCTTGGACCTTCTTATTGACGATGAATCACAGAAATTGCATCCGAATTTAATACAAAAGGCACAATGCCGACTTAAGTACAAGGGGACTGACACTCTAACTCTCTATGATTTGAACGTCGGATGTGAGTCCAGTTTTAGATTCCGAAGCTTCACTTTAGGTTTACTGTTCCCCTTGGACCTCCTTATTGACGATGAAACACAGAAATTGTATCAGAATTAAATTCAAAAGGCACAATGCCGACTTAGGTACAAGTGGACTGACACTCTAACTTTCTATGCTTTGAACCTCTCCTGTGAGTCAAGTCTTAGATTCCGATGCTTCACTTCAGGTTTACTGTATACCTTGGACCTACTTGTTGACGATAAAACACAGATATTGCATCTGAATTTAATACAAAAGGTACAATGCCGACTTAACTACAAGAGGACTGACACTCTAACTTTCTATGATTTGAACCTCTCCTGTGAGTCCAGTTTCAGATTCCGATGCTTCACTTCAGGTTTACTGTATCCCTTGGACTTTCTTATTGACGATGAAGCCCAGAAATTGCATCCGAATTCAATACAAAAGGCACAATGCCGACTAAAGTAAAAGAGGACTGACACTCTAACTTTCTATGATTTGAACCTCTCCTGTGAGTCCAGTTTCAGATTCCGATGCTTCACTTCAGGTTTACTGTATCCCTGGGACCTTCGTATTGACGATGAGACACAGATATTGCATCCGAATTTAATACAAAAGGCACAATGCCGACATAAGTACAAGAGGACTGACCTACAACTTTCTATGATTTGAACCCCTCCCTTGAGTCCAAGTTTAGATCCCGATGCTTCACTTCAGGTTTATTGTGTCCCTTGGACCTTCTTATTGACGATGAAACACAGAAATTATATGAGAATTTAATACAAAAGGCACAATGCCGACTTAAGTACAAGAGGACTGACATTCTAACTCTCTATGATTTGAACCTCTCCTGTGAGTCCAGTTTTAGATTCCGATGCTTCACTTTAGGTTTACTGTATCCCTTGGCCCTGCTTATTGACGATGAAACACTCAAATTGCATCCGAATTCAGTACAAAAGGCACAATACTGACTTAAGTACAAGAGGACTCACACTCTAACTCTCTATAATTTGAACCTCTCCTGTGAGTTCAGTTTTAGATTCCGATGCTTCACTTCAATTTTACTGTATATCTTGGACCTTCTTATTGACGATAATACACAGAAACTGCATCTGAATTTAATACAAATGGCACAATGCCGACTTAAGTACAAGAGGACTGACACTCTAACTTTCTATGATTTGAACCTCTCCTGTGAGTCCAGTTTTGGATTCCGATGCTTCACTTCATTTTTACTGAATCCCTGTGACCTTCGTATTGACGATGAAACACAGAAATTGCATCCAAATTTAATACAAAAAGCACAATGCCTACTTAAGTACAAGGGGCCTGACACTCTAGCTTTCTATGATTTGAACCTCTCTTGTGGGTCCAGTTTTAGACTCCGATGCTTCACTTCGGTTTACTGTATACCTTGGACCTCCTTACTGACGATGAAACACTGAAATTGTATCTGAATTTAATACAAAAGGCACAATCCCGACTTAACTACAAGAGGACTGACATTCTAACTTTATATGATTTGAACCTCCCCTGTGAGTCCAGTTTTAGATTCCGATGCATCACATCAGGTTTACTGTATCCCGTGGACCTTCTTATTGACGATGAAAGACTGAAATTGAATCCGAATTCAATACAAAAGGCACAATGCCGTCATAAGTACAAGAGGACTGACACTCTAACTCTCTATGATTTGAACCTCTCCAGTGAGTCCAGTTTTAGATTCCGGTGCTTCACTTCAGGTTTGCTGTATACCTTGGACCTTGTTATTGACGATAAAACACAGAAACTGCATCTGAATTTAATACAAAAGGCACAATGCCGACTTAACTACAAGAGGACTGACACTCTAACTTTCTATGATTTGAACCTCTCCTGTAGGTCCAGTTTTAGATTCCGATGGTTCACTTCAATTTTACCGTATACCTTGGACCTTCTTATTGACGATGAAACAATGAAATTACATCTGAATTTAATACAAATGGCACAATGCCGACTTAAGTACAAGAGGACTGACACTCTAACTATCTATAATTTGAAACTCTCCTGTGACTCCAGTTTTAGATTCCGATGCTTCGCTTAAGGATTACTGTATCCCTGGGACCTTCTTATTGACGATGAAACACAGAAATTGCATCTGAATGTAATACAAAAAGCACAATGTCGACTTAAGTACAAGAGAACAAACACTCTAACTTTCAATGCTTTGAATCTCTCCTGTGAGTCTAGTTTTAGATTCCGATGCTTCACTTCAGGTTTACTGTATCCCTGTGACCTTCGTATTGACGATGATACACAGAAATTGCACCCGAATTTAATACAAAAGGCACAAACCCGACTTAAGTACAAGAGGACTGACACTCTCACTTTCTGTGATTTGAACCTCTCCTGTGATTCCAGTTTTAGATTCCGATGCTTCACTACAGTTTTACTGTATACCTTGCACCTTCTTATTGACGATGAAACACAGAAATTGCATCCGAATTTAATACAAAAGGCACAATGCCGACTTAAGTACAAGAGGACTGACACTCTAACTTTCTATGATTTGAATCTCTCCTGTCATTCCAGTTTTAGATTCCGATGCTTCACTTCAGGTTTACTGTATACCTTGCACCTTCTTATTGACGATGAAACACAGAAATTGCATCCGAATTTAACACAAAAGGCACAATGCCAACTTAAGTACAAGAGGACTGACACTCTCACTTTCTGTGATTTGAACCTCTCCTGAGATTCCAGTTTTAGATTCCGATGCTTCACTTCAGTTTTACTGTATACCTTGCACCTTCTTATTGACGATGAAACACAAAAATTGCATCCGAATTTAATACAAAAGGCACAATGTCGACTGAAGTACTGGAGGACTGACACTCTAAGTTTCTATTATTTGAACCTCTCCTGTGAGTCCAGGTTTAGATTCCGATGCTTCACTTCAGGTTTACTGTATACCTTGGACCTTCTTATTGACGATGAAAAACAGAAATTGCATCTGAATTTAATATATAAATTCACAATGCCGACTTAAGTACAAGTCGACTGACACTCCAACTTTCTATTATTCGATACTCTCCTGTGAATCCAGTTTTAGATTCCGATGCTTCACTTCCGGTTTATTGTGTCCCTTGGACCTTCTTATTGACTTTGAAACACAGAAATTATATGAGAATTTAATACAAAGGGCACAATGCCGACTTAAGTACAAGAGGACTGACCCTCTAACTCTCTATGATTTGAACCTCTCCTGTGTGTCCAGTTTTAGATTCTGAAGCTTCACTTCAGGTTTTCTGTATCCCTTGGACCTCCTTATTGACGATGAAACACAGAAATTGCATCGGAACTAAATTCAAAAGGCACAATGCCGTCTTAAGTACAAGAGGACTGACACTCTAAATTTCTATGATTTGAACCTCTCCTGTGAGTCCAGTTTTAGATTCCGATGCTTCACTTTAGGTTTACTGTATCCCTTGGCCCTTCTTATTGACCATGAAACACACAAATTGCATCCGAATTCAGTACAAAACGCACAATACCGACTTAAGTACAAGAGGACTCACACTCTAACACTCTATGATTTGAACCTCTCCTGTGAGTCCAGTTTTAGATTCCGATGCTTCACTTCAGGTTTACTGTATACCTTTGACCTTCTTATTGACAATAAAACACAGATATTGCATCTGAATTTAATACAAAAGGTACAATGCCGACTTAAGTACAAGAGGACTGACACTCTAACTTTCTATGATTTGAACTTCTCCTGTGAGTCCAGTTTTCGATTCCGATGCTTCACTTCAGGTTTACTGTATACCTTGGATCTTCTTATTGACGACGAAAAACAGAAATTGCATCTGAATTTAATACATAAGTCACAATGCCGTCTTAGGTACAAGAGGACTGACACTCTAACTTTCTATGATTTGAACCTCTCCTGTGAGTCCAGTTTCAGATTCCGATGCTTCACTTCAGGTTTACTGTATCTCTTGGACATCCTTATTGACGATGGAACACAGAAATTGCATCCGAATGTAATACAAAAGGCACAATGCCGACTGAAGTACAAGCGGACTGACACTCTAAATTTCTATGATTTGAACCCCTTCGTTGAGTCCAGTTTTAGTTTCCGATGCTTCACTTCAGGTTTACTGTATACCTTGGACCTTCTTATTGACGATGAAACACAGAAATTGCATCCGAATTTAATACAAAAGGCACAATGCCGACTTAAGTACAAGAGGATTGACACTCTAAATTACTATGATTTGAACCTCTCCTGTGAGTCCTGTTTTAGATTCCGATGCTTCACTTCAGGTTTACTGTATCCCTTGGACCTTCTTATTGTCTTTGAAACACAGAAATTGCATCCGAATTTAATACAAAAGGCACAATGCCGACTAAAGTAAAAGAGGACTGACACTCTAACTTTCTATGATTTGAACCTCTCCTGTGAGTCCAGTTTCAGATTCCGATGCTTCACTTCAGGTTTACTGTATCCCTGGGACCTTCGTATTGACGATGAGACACAGATATTGCATCCGAATTTAATACAAAAGGCACAATGCCGACATAAGTACAAGAGGACTGACCTATAACTTTCTATGATTTGAACCCCTCCCTTGAGTCCAAGTTTAGATCCCGATGCTTCACTTCAGGTTTATTGTGTCCCTTGGACCTTCTTATTGACGATGAAACACAGAAATTATATGAGAATTTAATACAAAAGGCACAATGCCGACTTAAGTACAAGAGGACTGACACTCTAACTCTCTATGATTTGAACCTCTCCTGTGAGTCCAGTTTTAGATTCCGATGCTTCACTTTAGGTTTACTGTATCCCTTGGCCCTTCTTATTGACGATGAAACACTCAAATTGCATCCGAATTCAGTACAAAAGGCACAATACTGACTTAAGTACAAGAGGACTCACACTCTAACTCTCTATGATTTGAACCTCTCCTGTGAGTTCAGTTTTAGATTCCGATGCTTCACTTCAATTTTACTGTATACCTTGGACCCTTCTTATTGACGATAATACACAGAAACTGCATCTGAATTTAATACAAATGGCACAATGCCGACTTAAGTACAAGAGGACTGACACTCTAACTTTCTATGATTTGAACCTCTCCTGTGAGTCCAGTTTTGGATTCCGATGCTTCACTTCATTTTTACTGAATCATTGTGACCTTCGTATTGACGATGAAACACAGAAATTGCATCCAAATTTAATACAAAAAGCACAATGCCTACTTAAGTACAAGAGGCCTGACACTCTAGCTTTCTATGATTTGAACCTCTCTTGTGAGTCCAGTTTTAGACTCCGATGCTTCACTTCGGTTTACTGTATACCTTGGACCTCCTTACTGACGATGAAACACTGAAATTGTATCTGAATTTAATACAAAAGGCACAATCCCGACTTAACTACAAGAGGACTGACATTCTAACTTTATATGATTTGAACCTCCCCTGTGAGTCCAGTTTTAGATTCCGATGCATCACATCAGGTTTACTCTATCCCGTGGACCTTCTTATTGACGATGAAAGACTGAAATTGAATCCGAATTCAATACAAAAGGCACAATGCCGTCATAAGTACAAGAGGACTGACACTCTAACTCTCTATGATTTGAACCTCTCCAGTGAGTCCAGTTTTAGATTCCGGTGCTTCACTTCAGGTTTGCTGTATACCTTGGACCTTGTTATTGACGATAAAACACAGAAACTGCATCTGAACTTAATACAAAAAGCACAATGTCGACTTAAGTACAAGAGAACAAACACTCTAACTTTCAATGCTTTGAATCTCTCCTGTGAGTCTAGTTTTAGATTCCGATGCTTCACTTCAGGTTTACTGTATCCCTGTGACCTTCGTATTGACGATGATACACAGAAATTGCACCCGAATTTAATACAAAAGGCACAAACCCGACTTAAGTACAAGAGGACTGACACTCTCACTTTCTGTGATTTGAACCTCTCCTGTGATTCCAGTTTTAGATTCCGATGCTTCACTTCAGTTTTACTGTATACCTTGCACCTTCTTATTGACGATGAAACACAGAAATTGCATCCGAATTTAATACAAAAGGCACAATGCCGACTTAAGTACAAGAGGACTGACACTCTAACTTTCTATGATTTGAATCTCTCCTGTGATTCCAGTTTTAGATTCCGATGCTTCACTTCAGGTTTACTGTATACCTTGCACCTTCTTATTGACGATGAAACACAGAAATTGCATCCGAATTTAACACAAAAGGCACAATGCCAACTTAAGTACAAGAGGACTGACACTCTCACTTTCTGTGATTTGAACCTCTCCTGAGATTCCAGTTTTAGATTCCGATGCTTCACTTCAGTTTTACTGTATACCTTGCACCTTCTTATTGACGATGAAACACAGAAATTGCATCCGAATTTAATACAAAAGGCACAATGTCGACTGAAGTACTGGAGGACTGACACTCTAAGTTTCTATTATTTGAACCTCTCCTGTGAGTCCAGGTTTAGATTCCGATGCTTCACTTCAGGTTTACTGTATACCTTGGACCTTCTTATTGACGATGAAAAACAGAAATTGCATCTGAATTTAATATATAAATTCACAATGCCGACTTAAGTACAAGTCGACTGACACTCCAACTTTCTATTATTCGATACTCTCCTGTGAATCCAGTTTTAGATTCCGATGCTTCACTTCCGGTTTACTGTATCCCTGGGACCTTCGTATTGACGATGAAACACAGAAATTGCATCCGAATTTAATACAAAAGGCACAATGCCGACATAAGTACAAGAGGACTGACCTCTAACTTTCTATGATTTGAACTCCTCCCTTGAGTCCAAGTTTAGATTCCGATGCTTCACTTCAGGTTTATTGTGTCCCTTGGACCTTCTTATTGACTTTGAAACACAGAAATTATATGAGAATTTAATACAAAGGGCACAATGCCGACTTAAGTACAAGAGGACTGACCCTCTAACTCTCTATGATTTGAACCTCTCCTGTGTGTCCAGTTTTAGATTCTGAAGCTTCACTTCAGGTTTTCTGTATCCCTTGGACCTCCTTATTGACGATGAAACACAGAAATTACATCGGAACTAAATTCAAAAGGCACAATGCCGTCTTAAGTACAAGAGGACTGACACTCTAAATTTCTATGATTTGAACCTCTCCTGTGAGTCCAGTTTTAGATTCCGATGCTTCACTTTAGGTTTACTGTATCCCTTGGCCCTTCTTATTGACCATGAAACACACAAATTGCATCCGAATTCAGTACAAAACGCACAATACCGACTTAAGTACAAGAGGACTCACACTCTAACACTCTATGATTTGAACCTCTCCTGTGAGTCCAGTTTTAGATTCCGATGCTTCACTTCAGGTTTACTGTATACCTTTGACCTTCTTATTGTCAATAAAACACAGATATTGCATCTGAATTTAATACAAAAGGTACAATGCCGACTTAAGTACAAGAGGACTGACACTCTAACTTTCTATGATTTGAACTTCTCCTGTGAGTCCAGTTTTCGATTCCGATGCTTCACTTCAGGTTTACTGTATACCTTGGATCTTCTTATTGACGACGAAAAACAGAAATTGCATCTGAATTTAATACATAAGGCACAATGCCGTCTTAGGTACAAGAGGACTGACACTCTAACTTTCTATGATTTGAACCTCTCCTGTGAGTCCAGTTTCAGATTCCGATGCTTCACTTCAGGTTTACTGTATCTCTTGGACATCCTTATTGACGATGGAACACAGAAATTGCATCCGAATGTAATACAAAACGCACAATGCCGACTGAAGTACAAGCGGACTAACACTCTAAATTTCTATGATTTGAACCCCTTCGTTGAGTCCAGTTTTAGTTTCCGATGCTTCACTTCAGGTTTACTGTATACCTTGGACCTTCTTATTGACGATGAAACACAGAAATTGCATCCGAATTTAATACAAAAGGCACAATGCCGACTTAAGTACAAGAGGATTGACACTCTAAATTTCTATGATTTGAACCTCTCCTGTGAGTCCTGTTTTAGATTCCGATGCTTCACTTCAGGTTTACTGTATCCCTTGGACCTTCTTATTGTCTTTGAAACACAGAAATTGCATCCGAATTTAATACAATAGGCACAATGCCGACTTAAGTACAAGAGGACTGACACTATAACTTTCTATGATTTGAACCTCTCCTGTGAGTCCAGTTTTAGATTCTGATGCTTCACTTCAGGTTTACTGTATCCCTTGGACCTTCTTATTGACGATGAATCACAGAAATTGCATCCGAATTTAATACAAAAGGCACAATGCCGACTTAAGTACAAGGGGACTGACACTCTAACTCTCTATGATTTGAACCTCGGATGTGAGTCCAGTTTTAGATTCCGAAGCTTCACTTTAGGTTTACTGTACCCCTTGGACCTCCTTATTGACGATGAATCACAGAAATTGCATCCGAATTTAATACAAAAGGCACAATGCCGACTTAAGTACAAGGTTACTGACACTCTAACTTTCTATGATTTGAACCTCTCCTGTGAGTCCAGTTTTAGATTCCGATGCTTCACTTCAGGGTTACTGTATACCTTGACCCTTCTCGTTGACGATAAAACACAGATATTGCATCTGAATTTAATACAAAATGTACAATGCCGACTTAACTACAAGAGGACTGACACTCTAACTTTCTATGATTTGAACCTCTCCTGTGAGTCCAGTTTCAGATTCCGATGCTTCACTTCAGGTTTACTGTATCCCTTGGACTTTCTTATTGACGATGAAGCACAGAAATTGCATCCGAATTCAATACAAAAGGCACAATGCCGAGTAAAGTAAAAGAGGACTGACACTCTAACTTTCTATGATTTGAACCTCTCCTGTGAGTCCAGTTTCAGATTCCGATGCTTCACTTCAGGTTTACTGTATCCCTTGGACCTTCTTATTGACGATGAAACACAGATATTGCTTCCGTATTTAATACAAAATGCACAATGCCGACTTAAGTACAAGGGGTCTGACACTCTAAACTTTTTATGATTAGAACCTCTCCTGTGAGTCCAGTTTTAGATTCCGATGTTCCACTTCAGGTTTACTGTATCCCTGGTACCTTCGTATTGACGATGAAACACAGAAATTGCATCCGAATTTAATACAAAAGGCACAATGCCTACTTAAGTCCAAGAGGACTGACACTCTAACTTTCTATGATTTGAACCTCTCCTGTGAGTCCTGTTGTAGATTCCGATGCTTCACTTCAGGTTTACTGCATACCTTGGACCTTCTTATTGACGATGAAACACAGAAATTGTATCTGAATTTAATACAAAAGGCACAATGCCGACTTAACTACAAGAGGACTGACCCTCTAACTCTCTATGATTTGAACCTCTCCTGTGAGTCCAGTTTTAGATTCCGATGCTTCACTTCAGGTTTACTGTATCTCTTGGACATCCTTATTGACGATGAAACACAGAAATTGCATCCGAATGTAATACAAAAGGCACAATGCCGACTGAAGTACAAGAGGACTGACACTCTTTCTATGATTTTAACCCCTTCATTGAGTCCAGTTTTAGTTTCCGATGCTTCACTTCAGGTTTACTGTATACCTTGGACCTTCTTATTGACGATAATACACAGAAATTGCATCTGAATTTAATACAAAAGGGACAATGCCGACTTAAGTACAAGAGTACTGACACTCTAAATTTCTATGAATTGAACATCTCCTGTGAGTCCAGTTTTAGATTCCGAGCTTAACTTCAGGTTTACTGTATACCTTGGACCTTCTTATTGACGATGAAACACAGAAATTGCATCTGAATTTAATACAAAAGGCACAATGACGACTTAAGTACAAGAGGACTGACACTCTAACTTTCTACGATTTGAACCCCTCCTATGAGTCCAGTTTTAGATTCCGATGCTTCGCTTCAGGTTTACTGTTTCCCTTGGACCTTCTTATTGACGATGAATCACAGAAATTGCATCCGAATTTAATACAAAATGCACAATGCCGACTGAAGTACAAGGGGACTGACACTCTAACACTCTATGATTTGACCCTCGGATGTGAGTCCAGTTTTAGATTCCGAAGTTTCACTTTAGGTTTACTGTATCCCTTGGACCTTCTTATTGACGATGAAACACAGAAATTGCATCCGAATTTAATACAAAAGGCACAATGTCGACTTAAGTACAAGAGGACTGACACTCTAACTTTCTATGATTTGAACCTCTCCTGTGAGTCCAGTTTCACATTCCGATGCTTCACTTCAGGTTTACTGTATCCCTTGGACTTTCTTATTGACGATGAAGCACAGAAATTGCATCCGAATTCAATACAAAAGGCACAATGCCGACTAAAGTAAAAGAGGACTGACACTCTAACTGTCTATGATTTGAACCTCTCCTGTGAGCCCAGTTTCAGATTCCGATGCTTCACTTCAGCTTTACTGTATCCCTTGGACCTTCTTATTGACGATGAAACACAGATATTGCTTCCGAATTTAATACAAAATGCACAATGCCGACTTAAGTACAAGGGGTCTGACACTCTAAATTTTTTATGATTACAACCTCTCCTGTGAGTCCAGTTTTAGATTCCGATGTTCCACTTCAGGTTTACTGTTTCCCTGGTACCTTCGTATTGACGATGAAACACAGAAATTGCATCCAAATTTAATACAAAAAGCACAATGCCTACTTAAGTACAAGAGGCCTGACACTCTAACTTTCTATGATTTGAACCTCTCTTGTGAGTCCAGTTTTAGTCTCCGATGCTTCACTTCGGTTTACTGTATACCTTGGACCTTCTTACTGACGATGAAACACTGAAATTGTATCTGAATTTAATACAAAAGGCACATTCCCGACTTAACTACAAGAGGACTGACATTCTAACTTTATACGATTTGAACCTCCCCTGTGAGTCCAGTTTTAGATTCCGATGCTTCACATCAGGTTTACTGTATCCCGTGGACCTTCTTATTGACGATGAAAGACAGAAATTGAATCCGAATTCAATACAAAAGGCACAATGCCGTCTTAAGTACAAGCGGACTGACACTCTAACTCTCTATGATTTGAACCTCTCCAGTGAGTTCAGTTTTAGATTCCTGTGCTTCACTTCAGGTTTGCTGTATACCTTGGACCTTGTTATTGACGATAAAACACAGAAACTGCATCTGAATTTAATACAAAAGGCACAATGCCGACTTAACTACAAGAGGACTGACACTCTAACTTTCTATGATTTGAACCTCTCCTGTATGTCCAGTTTTAGATCCCGATGGTTCACTTCAATTTTACTGTATACCTTGGACCTTCTTATTGACGATGAAACAATGAAATTACATCTGAATTTAATACAAATGGCACAATGCCGACTTAAGTACAAGAGGACTGACACTCTAACTATCTATAATTTGAAACTCTCCTGTGAGTCCAGATTTAGATTCCGATGCTTCGCTTCAGGATTACTGTATCCCTGGGACCTCCTTATTGACGATGAAACACAGAAATTGCATCTGAATGTAATACAAAAAGCACAATGTCGACTTAAGTACAAGAGAACAGACACTCTAACTTTCAATGCTTTGAATCTCTCCAGTGAGTCCAGTTTTAGATTCCGATGCTTCACTTCAAGTTTACTGTATCCCTGTGACCTTCGTATTGACGATGATACACAGAAATTGCATCCGAATTTAATACAAAAGGCACAATGCCTACTTAAGTACAAGAGGACTGACATTCTAACTTTCTATGATTTGAACCTCTCCTGTGAGTCCAGTTTCAGATTCCGATGGTTCACTTCAATTTTACTGTATACCTTGGACCTTCTTATTGACGATGAAACAATGAAATTACATCTGAATTTAATACAAATGGCACAATGCCGACTTAAGTACAAGGGGACTGACACTCTAACTCTCTATGATTTGACCCTCGGATGTGAGTCCAGTTTTAGATTCCGAAGATTCACTTTAGGTTTACTGTATCCCTTGGACCTTCTTATTGACGATGAAACACAGATATTGCATCCGAATTTAATACAAAAGGCACAATGCCGACTTAAGTACAAGAGGACTGACACTATAACTTTCTATGATTTGAACCTCTCCTGTGAGTCCAGTTTTAGATTCTGATGCTTCACTTCAGGTTTACTGTATCCCTTGGACCTTCTTATTGACGATGAATCACAGAAATTGCATCCGAATTTAATACAAAAGGCACAATGCCGACTTAAGTACAAGGGGACTGACACTCTAACTCTCTATGATTTGAACGTCGGACGGGAGTCCAGTTTTAGATTCCGAAGCTTCACTTTAGGTTTACTGTACCCCTTGGACCTCCTTATTGACGATGAAACACAGAAATTGTATCAGAATTAAATTCAAAAGGCACAATGCCGACTTAGGTACAAGTGGACTGACACTCTAACTTTCTATGATTTGAACCTCTCCTGTGAGTCAAGTTTTAGATTCCGATGCTTCACTTCAGGTTTACTGTATACCTTGGACCTTCTTGTTGACGATAAAACACAGATATTGCATCTGAATTTAATATAAAAGGTACAATGCCGACTTAACTACAAGAGGACTGACACTCTAACTTTCTATGATTTGAATCTCTCCTGTGATTCCAGTTTTAGATTCCGATGCTTCACTTCAGGTTTACTGTATACCTTGCACCTTCTTATTGACGATGAAACACAGAAATTGCATCCGAATTTAATACAAAAGGCACAATGCCGACTTAAGTACAAGGGGACTGACACTCTAACTCTCTATGATTTGAACGTCGGACGGGAGTCCAGTTTTAGATTCCGAAGCTTCACTTTAGGTTTACTGTACCCCTTGGACCTCCTTATTGACGATGAAACACAGAAATTGTATCAGAATTAAATTCAAAAGGCACAAACCCGACTTAAGTACAAGAGGACTGACACTCTCACTTTCTGTGATTTGAACCTCTCCTGTGATTCCAGTTTTAGATTCCGATGCTTCACTTCAGTTTTACTGTATACCTTGCACCTTCTTATTGACGATGAAACACAGAAATTGCATCCGAATTTAATACAAAAGGCACAATGCCGACTTAAGTACAAGAGGACTGACACTCTAACTTTCTATGATTTGAATCTCTCCTGTGATTCCAGTTTTAGATTCCGATGCTTCACTTCAGGTTTACTGTATACCTTGCACCTTCTTATTGACGATGAAACACAGAAATTGCATCCGAATTTAACACAAAAGGCACAATGCCAACTTAAGTACAAGAGGACTGACACTCTCACTTTCTGTGATTTGAACCTCTCCTGAGATTCCAGTTTTAGATTCCGATGCTTCACTTCAGTTTTACTGTATACCTTGCACCTTCTTATTGACGATGAAACACAGAAATTGCATCCGAATTTAATACAAAAGGCACAATGTCGACTGAAGTACTGGAGGACTGACACTCTAAGTTTCTATTATTTGAACCTCTCCTGTGAGTCCAGGTTTAGATTCCGATGCTTCACTTCAGGTTTACTGTATACCTTGGACCTTCTTATTGACGATGAAAAACAGAAATTGCATCTGAATTTAATATATAAATTCACAATGCCGACTTAAGTACAAGTCGACTGACACTCCAACTTTCTATTATTCGATACTCTCCTGTGAATCCAGTTTTAGATTCCGATGCTTCACTTCCGGTTTACTGTATCCCTGGGACCTTCGTATTGACGATGAAACACAGAAATTGCATCCGAATTTAATACAAAAGGCACAATGCCGACATAAGTACAAGAGGACTGACCTCTAACTTTCTATGATTTGAACTCCTCCCTTGAGTCCAAGTTTAGATTCCGATGCTTCACTTCAGGTTTATTGTGTCCCTTGGACCTTCTTATTGACTTTGAAACACAGAAATTATATGAGAATTTAATACAAAGGGCACAATGCCGACTTAAGTACAAGAGGACTGACCCTCTAACTCTCTATGATTTGAACCTCTCCTGTGTGTCCAGTTTTGGATTCTGAAGCTTCACTTCAGGTTTTCTGTATCCCTTGGACCTCCTTATTGACGATGAAACACAGAAATTACATCGGAACTAAATTCTAAAGGCACAATGCCGTCTTAAGTACAAGAGGACTGACACTCTAAATTTCTATGATTTGAACCTCTCCTGTGAGTCCAGTTTTAGATTCCGATGCTTCACTTTAGGTTTACTGTATCCCTTGGCCCTTCTTATTGACCATGAAACACACAAATTGCATCCGAATTCAGTACAAAACGCACAATACCGACTTAAGTACAAGAGGACTCACACTCTAACACTCTATGATTTGAACCTCTCCTGTGAGTCCAGTTTTAGATTCCGATGCTTCACTTCAGGTTTACTGTATACCTTTGACCTTCTTATTGACAATAAAACACAGATATTGCATCTGAATTTAATACAAAAGGTACAATGCCGACTTAAGTACAAGAGGACTGACACTCTAACTTTCTATGATTTGAACTTCTCCTGTGAGTCCAGTTTTCGATTCCGATGCTTCACTTCAGGTTTACTGTATACCTTGGATCTTCTTATTGACGATGAAAAACAGAAATTGCATCTGAATTTAATTCATAAGGCACAATGCCGTCTTAGGTACAAGAGGACTGACACTCTAACTTTCTATGATTTGAACCTCTCCTGTGAGTCCAGTTTCAGATTTCGATGCTTCACTTCAGGTTTACTGTATCTCTTGGACATCCTTATTGACGATGGAACACAGAAATTGCATCCGAATGTAATACAAAAGGCACAATGCCGACTGAAGTACAAGCGGACTAACACTCTAAATTTCTGTGATTTGAACCCCTTCGTTGAGTCCAGTTTTAGTTTCCGATGCTTCACTTCAGGTTTACTGTATACCTTGGACCTTCTTATTGACGATGAAACACAGAAATTGCATCCGAATTTAATACAAAAGGCACAATGCCGACTTAAGTACAAGAGGATTGACACTCTAAATTTCTATGATTTGAACCTCTCCTGTGAGTCCTGTTTTAGATTCCGATGCTTCACTTCAGGTTTACTGTATCCCTTGGACCTTCTTATTGTCTTTGAAACACAGAAATTGCATCCGAATTTAATACAATAGGCACAATGCCGACTTAAGTACAAGAGGACTGACACTATAACTTTCTATGATTTGAACCTCTCCTGTGAGTCCAGTTTTAGATTCTGATGCTTCACTTCAGGTTTACTGTATCCCTTGGACCTTCTTATTGACGATGAATCACAGAAATTGCATCCGAATTTAATACAAAAGGCACAATGCCGACTTAAGTACAAGGGGACTGACACTCTAACTCTCTATGATTTGAACCTCGGATGTGAGTCCAGTTTTAGATTCCGAAGCTTCACTTTAGGTTTACTGTACCCCTTGGACCTCCTTATTGACGATGAATCACAGAAATTGCATCCGAATTTAATACAAAAGGCACAATGCCGACTTAAGTACAAGGTTACTGACACTCTAACTTTCTATGATTTGAACCTCTCCTGTGAGTCCAGTTTTAGATTCCGATGCTTCACTTCAGGGTTACTGTATACCTTGACCCTTCTCGTTGACGATAAAACACAGATATTGCATCTGAATTTAATACATAAGGCACAATGCCGACTTAGGTACAAGAGGACTGACACTCTAACTTTCTATGATTTGAACCTCTCCTGTGAGTCCAGTTTCAGATTCCGATGCTTCACTTCAGGTTTACTGTATCCCTTGCACTTTCTTATTGACGATGAAGCACAGAAATTGCATCCGAATTCAATACAAAAGGCACAATGCCGACTAAAGTAAAAGAGGACTGACACTCTAACTTTCTATGATTTGAACCTCTCCTGTGAGTCCTGTTTTCGATTCCGATGCTTCACTTCAGGTTTACTGTATCCCTTGGACCTTCTTATTGACGATGAAACACAGATATTGCTTCCGAATTTAATACAAAATGCACAATGCCGACTTAAGTACAAGGGGTCTGACACTCTAAATTTTTTATGATTAGAACCTCTCCTGTGAGTCCAGTTTTAGATTCCAATGTTCCACTTCAGGTTTACTGTATCCCTGGTACCTTCGTATTGACGATGAAACACAGAAATTGCATCCAAATTTAATACAAAAGGCACAATGCCTACTTAAGTCCAAGAGGACTGACACTCTAACTTTCTATGATTTGAACCTCTCCTGTGAGTCCTGTTGTAGATTCCGATGCTTCCCTTCAGGTTTACTGCATACCTTGGACCTTCTTATTGACGATGAAACACAGAAATTGTATCTGAATTTAATACAAAAGGCACAATGCCGACTTAACTACAAGAGGACTGACACTCTAACTCTTTATGATTTGAACCTCTCCTGTGAGTCCAGTTTTAGATTCCGATGCTTCACTTCAGGTTTACTGTATCTCTTGGACATCCTTATTGACCATGAAACGCAGAAATTGCATCCGAATGTAACACAAAAGGCACAATGCCGGCTGAAGTACAAGAGGACTGACACTCTAACTTTCTATGATTTGAACCCCTTCGTTGAGTCCAGTTTCAGTTTCCGATGCTTCACTTCAGGTTTACTGTATACCTTGGACCTTCTTATTGACGATGAAACGCAGAAATTGCATCTGTTTTTAATACAAAAGGGACAATGCCGACATAAGTACAAGAGTACTGACACTCTAAATTTCTATGAATTGAACATCTCCTATGAGTCCAGTTTTAGATTCCGATGCTTAACTTCAGGTTTACTGTATACCTTGGACCTTCTTATTGACGATGAAACACAGAAATTGCATCTGAATTTAATACAAAAGGCACAATGACGACTTAAGTACAAGAGGACTGACAGTCTAACTTTGCATGATTTGAACCCCTCCTATGAGTCCAGTTTTAGATTCCGATGCTTCGCTTCAGGTTTACTGTTTCCCTTGGACCTTCTTATTGACGATGAAACACAGAAATTGCATCCGAATTTAATACAAAAGGCACAATGCCGACTTAAGTACAGGAGGATTGACACTCTAAATTTCTATGATTTGAACCTCTCCTGTGAGTCCTGTTTTAGATTCCGATGCTTCACTTCAGGTTTACTGTATACCTTGGACCTTCTTATTGACGATGAAACGCAGAAATTGCATCTGTTTTTAATACAAAAGGGACAATGCCGACATAAGTACAAGAGTACTGACACTCTAAATTTCTATGAATTGAACATCTCCTATGAGTCCAGTTTTAGATTCCGATGCTTAACTTCAGGTTTACTGTATACCTTGGACCTTCTTATTGACGATGAAGCACAGATATTGTATCTGAATTTAATACAAAATGCACAATCACGACTTAACTACAAGAGGACTGACACTCTAACTTTATATGATTTGAACCTCTCCTGTGAGTCCAGTTTTAGATCCCGATGCTTCACTTCACGTTTACTGTATAACTTTGACCTCCTTATTGACGATGTAACACAGAAATTGCATCTGAATTTAATACAAAAGGCACAATGCCGGCTTAACTACAAGAGGACTGACACTCTAACTTTCTATGATTTGAACCTCTCCTGTGTGTCCAGTTTTAGATTCCGATGCTTCACTTCAATTTTACTGTATACCTTGGACCTTCTTATTGACGATGAAACACAGAAATCGCATCTGAAATTAATACAAAAGGCACAATACAGACTTAAGTACAAGATAACTAACACTCTAATATTCTGTGATTTGAACCTCTCCTGTGAGTCCAGTTTTAGATTACGATGCTTCGCTTCAGGTTTACTGATTCCCTTGGACCTTCTTATTGACGATGAAACTCAGAAATTGCATCCGAATTCAGTACAAAGGGCACAATCCCGACTTAAGTACAAGGGGACTGACACTCTAACTTTCTATGATTTGAACCTCTGCTGTGAGTCCTGTTGTAGATTCCGATGCTTCACTTCAGGTTTACTGTATCCCTTGGACTTTCTTATTGACGTTGAAACACAGAAATTGCATCCGAATTTAATACAAAAGGCACAATGCCGACTTAAGTACAAGAGGACTGACACTATAACTTTCTAAGATTTGAACCTCTCCTGTGAGTACAGTTTTAGATTCTGATGCTTCACTTCAGGTTTACTGTATCCCTTGGACCTTCTTATTGACGATGTATCACAGAAATTGCATCCGAATTTAATACAAAAGGCACAATGCCGACTTAAGTACAAGAGGACTGACACTCTAATTCTCTATGATTTGAACCTCGGATGTGAGTCCAGTTTTAGATTCCGAAGCTTCACTTTAGGTTTACTGTATCCCTTGGACCTCCTTATTGACGATGAAACACAGAAATTGCATCAGAATTAAATTCAAAAGGCACAATGCCGACTTAGGTACAAGTGGACTGGCACTCTAACTTTCTATGACTTGAACCTCTCCTGTGAGTCGAGTTTTAGATTCCGATGCTTGACTTCAGGTTTTCTGTACCCCTTGGACCTTCTTATTGACGATGAAACACAGAAATTGCATCCGAATTCAATACAAAATGCACAATGCCGACTTAAGTAAATGAGGACTGACACTCTAACTCTCTATGATTTGAACCTCTCCTGTGAGTCCAGTTTTAGATTCCGATGCTTTACTTCAGGTTTACTGTATACCTTGGATCCTCTTATTGACGATGTAACACAGATATTGCATCTGAATTTAATACAAAAGGCACAATGCCGATTTAACTATAAGAGGACCGACACTTTAACTTTCTATGATTGGAACCTCTCCTGTGAGTTCAGTGTTAGATTCCGATGCTTCACATCAATTTTACTGTATACCTTGGACCGTCTTATTGACGATAATACACAGAAATTGCATCTGAATTTAATACAAATGGGACAATGCCGACTTAAGTACAAGAGGACTGACACTCTAATATTCTGTGATTTGAACCTCTCCTGTGAGTCCAGTTTTAGATTCCGATGCTTCACTTCCGGTTTACTGAATCCCTGTGGCCTTCGTATTGACTATGAAACACAGAAATTGCATCCGAATTTAATACAAAATGCACAATGCCTACGTAAGTACATGAGGACTGACACTCCAACTTTCTATGATTTGAACCTCTCTTGTGGGTCCAGTTTTAGATGCCGATGCTTCACTTCGGTTTACTGTATACCTTGGACCTTCTTATTGACGATGAAGCACAGATATTGTATATGAATTTAATACAAAATGCACAATCACGACTTAACTACAAGAGGACTGACACTCTAACTTTACGTGATTTGAACCTCTCCTGTGAGTCCAGTTTTAGATTCCGATGCTTCACTTCACGTTTACTGTATACCTTTGACCTCCTTATTGACGATGTAACACAGAAATTGCATCTGAATTTAATACAAAAGGCACAATGCCGACTTAACTACAAGAGGACTGACACTCTAACTTTCTATGATTTGAACCTCTCCTGTGTGTCCAGTTTTAGATTTCGATGCTTCACTTCAATTTTACTGTATACCTTTGACCTTCTTATTGACGATGAAACACAGAAATCGCATCTGAAATTAATACAAAAGGCACAATACAGACTTAAGTACAAGATAACTAACACTCTAATATTCTGTGATTTGAACCTCTCCTGTGAGTCCAGTTTTAGATTACGATGCTTCGCTTCAGGTTTACTGATTCCCTTGGACTTTCTTATTGACGATGAAATACAGAAATTGCATCCGAATTCAGTACAAAGGGCACAATCCCGACTTAAGTACAAGGGGACTGACACTCTAACTTTCTATGATTTGAACCTCTGCTGTGAGTCCTGTTGTAGATTCCGATGCTTCACTTCAGGTTTACTGTATCCCTTGGACTTTCTTAATGATGTTGAAACACAGAAATTGCATCCGAATTTAATACAAAAGGCACAATGCCGTCTTAAGTACAAGAGGACTGACACTATAACTTTCTAAGATTTGAACCTCTCCTGTGAGTACAGTTTTAGATTCTGATGCTTCACTTCAGGTTTACTGTATCCCTTGGACCTTCTTATTGACGATGTATCAGAGAAATTGCATCCGAATTTAATACAAAAGGCACAATGCCGACTTAAGTACAAGAGGACTGACACTCTAACTCTCTATGATTTGAACCTCGGATGTGAGTCCAGTTTTAGATTCCGAAGCTTCACTTTAGGTTTACTGTATCCCTTGGACCTCCTTATTGACGATGAAACACAGAAATTGCATCAGAAATAAATTCAAAAGGCACAATGCCGACTTAGGTACAAGTGGACTGACACTCTAACTTTCTATGATTTGAACCTCTCCTGTGAGTCGAGTTTTAGATTCCGATGCTTGACTTCAGGTTTTCTGTATCCCTTGGACCTTCTTATTGACGATGAAACACAGAAATTGCATCCGAATTCAATACAAAAGGCACAATGCCGAGTTAAGTAAATGAGGACTGACACTCTAACTCTCTATGATTTCAACCTCTCCTGTGAGTCCAGTTTCAGATTCCGATGCTTTACTTCAGGTTTACTGTGTACCTTGGATCCTCTTATTGACGATGTAACACATATATTGCATCTGAATTTAATACAAAAGGAACAATGCCGATTTAACTATAAGAGGACTGACACTTTAACTTTCTATGATTTGAACCTCTCGTGTGAGTTCAGTGTTAGATTCCGATGCTTCACATCAATTTTACTGTATACCTTGGACCGTCTTATTGACGATAATACACAGAAATTGCATCTGAATTTAATCCAAATGGGACAATGCCGACTTAAGTACAAGAGGACTGACACTCTAATATTCTGTGATTTGAACCTCTCCTGTGAGTCCAGTTTTAGATTCCGATGCTTCACTTCAGGTTTACTGAATCCCTGTGGCCTTCGTATTGACTATAAAACACAGAAATTGCATCCGAATTTAATACAAAATGCACAATGCCTACGTAAGTACATGAGGACTGACACTCCAACTTTCTATGATTTGAACCTCTCTTGTGGGTCCAGTTTTAGATGCCGATGCTTCACTTCGGTTTACTGTATACCTTGGACCTTCTTATTGACGATGAAGCACAGATATTGTATATGAATTTAATACAAAATGCACAATCACGACTTAACTACAAGAGGACTGACACTCTAACTTTACGTGATTTGAACCTCTCCTGTGAGTCCAGTTTTAGATTCCGATGCTTCACTTCACGTTTACTGTATACCTTTGACCTCCTTATTGACGATGTAACACAGAAATTGCATCTGAATTTAATACAAAAGGCACAATGCCGACTTAACTACAAGAGGACTGACACTCTAACTTTCTATGATTTGAACCTCTCCTGTGTGTCCAGTTTTAGATTCTGATGCTTCACTTCAATTTTACTGTATACCTTTGACCTTCTTATTGACGATGAAACACAGAAATCGCATCTGAAATTAATACAAAAGGCACAATACAGACTTAAGTACAAGATAACTAACACTCTAATATTCTGTGATTTCAACCTCTCCTGTGAGTCCAGTTTTAGATTACGATGCTTCGCCTCAGGTTTACTGATTCCCTTGGACCTTCCTTTAGACGATGAAACACAGGAATTGCATCCGAATGTAATACAAAAGGTACAATGCCGACTTAAGTACAAGAGGACTGACTTTTTTACTTACTATGATTTGAACCTCTCCTGTGAGTCCAGTTTTAGATTCCGATGCTTCACATCAGGTTTCCTGTATCTCTTGGACCTTCTTATTGACGATGAAACACACAAATTGCATCCGAATTCAGTACAAAGGGCACAATCCCGACTTAAGTACAAGGGGACTGACACCCTAACTTTCTATGATTTGAACCGCTGCTGTGAGTCCTGTTGTAGATTCCGATGCTTCACTTCAGGTTTACTGTCTCCCTTGGACTTTCTTATTGACGTTGAAACACAGAAATTGCATCCGAATTTAATACAAAAGGCACAATGCGACTTAAGTACAAGAGGACTGACACTATAACTTTCTATGATTTGAACCTCTCCTGTGAGTCTAGTTTTAGATTCTGATGCTTCACTTCAGGTTTACTGTATCCCTTGGACCTTCTTATTGTCGATGAATCACAGAAATTGCATCCGAATTTAATACAAAAGGCACAATGCCGACTTTAGTACAAGAGGACTGACACTCTAACTCTCTATGATTTGAACCTCGGATGTGAGTCCAGTTTTAGATTCCGAAGCTTCACTTTAGGTTTACTGTATCCCTTGGACCTCCTTATTGACGATGAAACACAGAAATTGCATCAGAATTAAATTCAAAAGGCACAATGCCGACTTAGGTACAAGTGGACTGACACTCTAACTTTCTATGATTTGAACCTCTTCTGTGAGTCGAGTTTTAGATTCCGATGCTTGACTTCAGGTTTTCTGTATCCCTTGGACCTTCTTATTGACGATGAAACACAGAAATTGCATCCGAATTCAATACAAAAGGCACAATGCCGACTTAAGTAAATGAGGACTGACACTCTAACTCTCTATGATTTGAAACTCTCCTGTGAGTCCAGTTTTAGATTCCGATGCTTTACTTCAGGTTTACTGTATACCTTGGACCCTCTTATTGACGTTGTAACACAGATATTGCATCTGAATTTAATACAAAAGGCACAATGCCAATTTAACTATAAGAGGACTGACACTTTAACTTTCTATGATTTGAACCTCTCCTGTGAGTTCAGTTTTAGATTCCGATGCTTCACATCAATTTTACTGTATACCTTGGACCGTCTTATTGACGATAATACACAGAAATTGCATCTGAATTTAATACAAATGGGACAATGCCGACTTAAGTAGAAGAGGACTGACACTCTAACTTTCTATGATTTGTACCTCTCCTGTGAGTCCACTATTAGATTCCGATGCTGCGCTTCAGGTTTACTGTATACCTTGGACCTTCTTTTTGACGATGAAACACAGAAATTACATCTGAATTTAATGCAAAAGGCACAATGCCGACTTAACTACAAGGGGACTGACATTCTAACTTTCTACGATTTGCACCTCTCCTGTGTGTCCAGTTTTAGATTTCGATGCTTCACTTCAATTTTACTGTATACCGTGGACCTTCTTATTGACGATGAAACACAGAATTTGCATCTGATTTTAATCCAAAAGGCACAATACAGACTTAAGTACAAGATAACTAACACTCTAATATTCTGTGATTTGAACCTCTCCTGTGAGTCCAGTTTTAGATTACGATGCTTCGCTTCAGGTTTACTGTTTCCCTTGGACCTTCTTATTGACGATAAAACACAGAAATTGCATCCGAATGTAATGCAAAAGGCACAATGCCGACTTAAGTACAAGAGGACTGACTTTTTAACTTTCTATGATTTGAACCTCTCCTGTGAGTCCAGTTTTAGATTCCGATGCTTCACATCAGGTTTCCTGTATCCCTTGGTCCTTCTTATTGACGATGAAACACACAAATTGCATCCGAATTCAGTACAAAAGGCACAATGCCGACTTAAGTACAAGGGGACTGACACTCTAATTTTCTATGATTTGAACCTCTCCTGTGAGTCCTGTTTTCGATTCCGATGTTCCACTTCAGGTTTACTGTATCCCTGGGACCTTCTTATTGACGATGAAAGACAGAAATTGCATCCGAATTTGATACAAAAGGCCAATGCCTACTTAAGTACAAGAGGACTGACACTCTAACTCTCTATGATTTGTGCCTCTCCTGTGAGTCCAGTTTTAGATTCCGATGCTTCACTTCAGGTTTACTGTATACCTTGGACCTTCTTATTGACGATGAAAGACAGAAATTGTATCTGAATTTAATACAAAAGGCACAATGCCAACTTAAGTACAAGAGGACTGACACTCTAATTTTCTATTATTTGAACCTCTCCTGTGAGTCCAGGTTTAGATTCCGATGCTACACTTCAGGTTCACTGTATCCCTTGGACCTTCTTATTGTCGATGAAACACAGAAATTATATCCGAATTTAATACTAAATGCACAATGCCGACTTAAGTACAAGAGGACTGACCTCTAACTTTCTATGATTTGAACCTCTCCCTTGAGTCCAAGTTTAGATTCCGATGCTTCACTTCAGGTTTACTGTATCCCTTGAACCTTCTTATTGACGATGAAACACAGAAATTACATAAGAATTTAATACATAAGGCACAATGCCAACTTAGGTAAAAGAGGACTGACACTCTAACATTCTATGATTTGAACCTCTCCCGTGAGTCCAGTTTCAGATTCCGATGCTTCACTTCAGGTTTACTGTATACCTTGGACCTTCTTATTGACGATGTAACACAGAAATTGCATCTGAATTTAATACAAAAGGCACAATGCCGACTTAACTACAAGAGGACTGCCACTCTAACTTTCTATGATTTGAACCTCTCCTGTGAGTCCAGTTTTAGATTCCGATGCTTCACTTCAATTTTACTGTATACCTTGGACCTTCTTATTGACGATGAAACACAGAAATTGCATCTGAACTTAATACAAATGGCACAATGCCGACTTAAGTACAAGATAACTGACACTCTAATATTCTGTGATTTGAACCTCTCCTGTGAGTCCAGTTTTAGATTACGATGCTTTGCTTTAGGTTTACTGTTTCCCTTGGACCTTCTTATTGACGATGAAACACAGAAATAGCATCCGAATTTAATACAAAAGGCACAATGCCGACTTAAGTACAAGAGGACTGACTCTCTAACTCTCTATGATTTGAACCTCTCCTGTGAGTCCAGTTTTAGATTCCGATGCTTCACTTCAGGTTTACTGTATACCTTGGATCTTCTTATTGACGATAAAACACTGATATTGCATTTGAATTTAATACAAAAGGTACAATCCCGACTTAAGTGCAAGAGGACTGACACTCTAACTTTCTATGATTTGAAACTCTCCTGTGAGTCCAGTTTTAGATTCCGATGCTTCAGTTCAGGTTTACTGTATACCTTGGCCCTCCTTATTGACGACGGAACACAGAAATTGCATCCGAATTTAATACAAAAGGCACAATGCCTACTTAAGTACAAGGGGACTGACACTCTAACTTTCTATGATTTGAACCTCTCCTGTGAGTCCTGTTTTAGATTCCGATGCTTCACTTCAGGTTTACTGTATCCCTTGGACCTTCTTATTGACGATGGAACACAGATATTGCTTCCGAATTTAATACAAAATGCACTATGCCGACTAAAGTACAAGGGGTCTGACACTCTAAATTTTTTATGATTAGAACCTCTCCTGTGAGTCCAGTTTTAGATTCCGATTTCCACTTCAGGTTTACTGTATCCCTGGGACCATCGTATTGACGATGAAACACAGAAATTGCATCCGAATTTAATACAAAGGGCACAATGCCGACTTAAGTGCAAGCAGACTGACACTCTAACTTTCTATGATTTGAACCTCTCCTGTGGGTCCAGTTTTAGATTCCGATGCTTCACTTCAGGTTTACTGTATCCCTTGGACATTCTTATTGACGATGAAACACAGAAATTGCATCGGAATAAAAATCAAAAGGCACAATGCCGACTTAAGTACAAGACGACTGACACTCTAACGTTCTATGATTTGAACCTCTCCTGTGAGTCCTGTTTTAGATTCCGATGCTTCACTTCAGGTTTACTGTATCCCTTGGACATTCTTATTGACGATGAAACACAGAAATTGCATCCGAAATTAATACAAAAGGCACAATGCCGACTTAAGTACAAGAGGACTGACACTCTAACTTTGAATGATTTGAACTTCTCCTGTGTGTCCAGTTTTAGATTCCGATGTTTCATTTCTGGTTTACTGTATCCCTTGGACCTTCTTGTTGACGATGAAACACAGAAACTGCATCCGAATGTAACACAAAAGGCACAATGCCGACTTAAGTACAAGCGGACTGACACTCCAACTTTCTATGATTTGAATTTCTCCTGTGAGTCCTGTTTTAGATTCCGATGCTTCACTTCATCTTTACTATATTCCTTGGACTTTCTTATTGACGATGAAGAACAGAAATTGCATCCGAATTTAATACAAAAGGCACAATGCCGACTGAAGTACAAGAGGGACTGACACTCTAACCTTCTATGATTTGAACCTCTCCTCTGAGTCCAGTTTTACGTTATGATGCTTCACTTCAGGTTTACTGTATCCCTTGGACCTTCTTATTGACGAAGAAACACAGAAATTGCATCCGAATTAAATACAAAAGGCACAATGCCGACTTAAGTACAATAGGACTGACACTCTAACTTTCTATGATTTGAACCTCTCCTGTGCCACCAGTTTTGGATTCCGATGCTTCACTTCAGGTTTACTCTATACCTTTGAGCTTCTTACTGACGATGAAACGCAGATATTGCATCTGAATTTAATACAAAAGGCACATTGCCGACATAAGTACAAGCGGACTGACACTCTAACTTTCTATGATTTGAACCTCTCCTGTGAGTCCAGTTTTAGATTCCGATGCTTCACTTCAGGCTTACTGTATCCCTTGGACCTTCTTATTGAAGATGAAACGCAGAAATTGCATGAGAATAAAATTCAAAAGGCACAATGCGGACTTAAGTACAAGAGGACTGACACTCTAACGTTCTATGATTTGAACCTCTCCTGTGAGTCCTGTTTTAGATTCCGATGCTTCACTTCAGGTTTACTGTATCCCTTGGAAATTCTTATTGACGATGAAACACAGAAATTGCATCTGACATTAATACAAAAGGCACAATGCCGACTTAAGTACATGAGGACTGACACTCTAACTTTGAATGATTTGAACCTCTCGTGTGAGTCCAGTTTTAGATTCCGATGTTTCATTTCAGGTTCACTGTATCCCTTGGACCTTCTTATTGACGATGAAACACAGTAATTGCATCCAAATTTAATACAAAAGGCACAATGCCGAATTAAGTACAAGAGGACTGACACTCCTTCAATGGTTTGAACCTCTCCTGTGAGTCCAGTTTTAGATTCCTATGCTTCATTTCAGGTTTACTGTATCTCTTGGACCTACTTATTGGCGATGAAACACAGAAATTGCATCCGAATTTAATACAAAAGGTACAATGCCGACTTAAGTACAAGAGTACTGACACTCTAAGTTTCTATGATTGGATCATCTCCTTTCAGTCCAGTTTTAGATTCCGTTGCTTCACTTCAGGTTTACTGTATACCTTGGACCCTCTTATTGCCGATGAAGCACAGAAATTGTATCGGAAATAATTCAAAAGGCACAATGCCGACTTAGTACAAGAGGACAGACACCCTAACTTTCTGTGATTTGAACCTCTCCTGTGAGTCCAGTTTTAGATTCCGATGCGTCATTCAGGTTTACTCTATACCTTTGAGCTTCTTATTGACGATGAAACGCAGATATTGCATCCGAATTTAATTCAAAAGGCACAATGCCGACCTAGTTACAAGCGGACTGACACTCTTACCTTCTATGATTTGAACCTGTCCTGTGAGTCCAGTTTTACATTCCGACGCTTCACTTCAGGATTAATGTATCCCTTGGACCTTCTTACTGACGATGAAACACTGAAATTGCATCCGAATTTGATACAAAAGGCACAATGCCGACTTAAGTACAAGAGGACTGACACTCTAACTTTCTATGATTTGAACCTCTCCTGTGACTCCAGTTTTAGATCCCGATGATTCACTTCAGGTTTACTGTATCCCTTGGACCTACTTATTGGCGATGAAACACAGAAATTGCATCCGAATTAAATACAAAAGGTGCAATGTTGACTTAAGTACAAGAGGACTGACACTCTATCTTTCTATGATATGAACATCTCCTGTCAGTCCAGTTTTAGATTCCGTTGCTTCACTTCAGGTTTACTGTATACCTCGGACCCTCTTATTGCCGATGAAGCACAGAAATTGTATCGGAATTAAAGTCAAAAGGCACAATGCCGTCTTAGTACAAGGGGACTGACACTCTAACTTTCTTTGATTTGAACCTCTCCTGTAAGTCCAGTTTCAGATTACGATGCTTCACTTCAGGTTTACTGTATGCCTTGGACCTTCTTATTGACGATGAAACACAGAAATTGCATCCGAATTTAATACAAAAGACACAATGCAGACTTAAGTACAAGAGGACTGACACTCTAACTTTCAATGATTTGAACCTCTCCCGTGAGTCCAGATTTAGATTCCGATGCTTCTCTTCAGGTTTACTGTATCCCTTGGACCTTCTTATTGACGATGAAACACAGAAATTACATCCGAATTTAATACAAAAGGCACTATGCCGACCTAAGTACAAGAGGACTGACACTCTAACTTTCTATGATTTGAACCTCTCCTGTGGGTCCAGTTTTAGATTCCGATGCTTCACTTCAGGTTTACTGTATCCCTTGAACATTCTTATTGACGATGAAACACAGAAATTGCATCCGAAATTAATACAAAAGGCACAATGCCGACTTAAGTACAAGAGGACTGACACTCTAACTTTGAATGATTTGAACCTCTCCTGTAAGTCCAGTTTTAGATTCCGATGCTTCACTTCAGGTTTACTGTATACCTTGGACCTTCTTATTGACGACGAAACACAGAAATTGTATCTGAATTTAATACAAAAGGCACAATGCCGACTTAGCTACAAGAGGACTGACTCTCTAATTTTCTATGATTTGAACATCTCCTGTGAGTCCAGTTTTAGATTCCGATGCTTCACTTCAGGTTTACTCGATACCTTTGATCTTATTATTGACGTGAAACGCAGATATTGCATCTGAATTTAATACAAAAGACACAATGCCGACTTAAGTTCAAGAGGACTGACACTCTAACTTTCTATGATTTGAACCTCTCCTGTGACTCCAGTTTTAGATTCCGATGCTTCTCTTCAGGTTTACTGTATACCTTGGACCTTCTTATTGACGATAAAACACATATATTGCATCTGAATTTAATACAAAAGGTACAATGCAGACTTAAGTACAAGAGGACTACCACTCTAACTTTCTATGATTTGAACCTCTCCTGTGAGTCCAGTTTTAGATTCCGATGCTTCACTTCAGGTTTACTATATGCCTTGACCTTCTTATTGACGACGAAACACAGTAATTGCATCTGAATTTAATACATAAGGCACAATGCCGACTTAGGTACACGAGGACTGACACTCTAACATTCTATGATTTGAACCTCTCCTGTGAGTCCAGTTTCATATTCCGATGCTTCACTTCGGGTTTACTGTATTTCATGGACTTTCTTATTGACGATGAAGCACAGAAATTGTATCCGAATTTAATACAATAGGCACAAGGCCGACTAAAGTAAAAGAGGACTGACACTCTAAATTTCTACGATTTGAACCTCTCCTGTGAGTCCTGTTGTAGTTTCCGATGATTCACTTCAGGTTTACTGTATCCCTTGTACCTTCGTATTGACGATGAAACACAGACATTGCATCGGAATTAAATCCAAAAGGCACAATGCCGACTTAAGTACAAAAGGACTGACACTCTAACTTTCTATGATTTGAACCTCTCCTGTGACTCCAGTTTTAGATTCCGATGCTTCTCTTCAGGTTTACTGTATACCTTGGACCTTCTTATTGACGATAAAACACATATATTGCATCTGAATTTAATACAAAAGGTACAATGCAGACTTAAGTACAAGAGGACTGCCACTCTAACTTTCTATGATTTGAACCTCTCCTGTGAGTCCAGTTTTAGATTCCGATGCTTCACTTCAGGTTTACTATATGCCTTGACCTTCTTATTGACGACGAAACACAGTAATTGCATCTGAATTTAATACATAAGGCACAATGCCGACTTAGGTACACGAGGACTGACACTCTAACATTCTATGATTTGAACCTCTCCTGTGAGTCCAGTTTTAGATTCCGATGCTTCGCTTTAGGTTTACTGTTTCCCTTGGACCTTCTTATTGACGATGAAACACAGAATTGCATCCGAGTTTTATACAAAAGGCACAATGCCGACTTAAGTACAAGAGGACTGCCACTTAAACTTTCTATGATTTGTACCTCTCCTGTGAGTCCAGTTTTAGATTCCGATGCTTCACATCAGGTTTCCTGTATCCCTTGGAAGTTCTTAATAACGATGAAACATACAAATTGCATCCGAATTCAGTACAAAAGGCACAATGCCGACTTAAGTACAAGAGGACTGACACTCTAATTCTCTATGATTTGAACCTCTCCTGTGACTCCAGTTTTAGATTCCGATGCTTCACATCAGGTTTCCTGTATACCTTGTACCTTCTTATTGACGACGAAACACAGAAATTGCATCTGAATTTAATACATAAGGCACAATGCTGACATAGGGACAAGAGGACTGACACTCTAACTTTCTATGATTTGAACCTCTCCTGTGAGTCCAGTTTCAGATTCCGATGCTTCACTTCAGGTTTACTGTATCCCTTGGACTTTCTTATTGACGATGAAGCACAGAAATTGCATCCGAATTCAATACAATAGGCACAAAGCCGACTAAAGTAAAAGAGGACTGACACTCTAAATTTCTACGATTTGAACCTCTCCTGTGAGTCCTGTTGTTGATTCCGATGATTCACTTCAGGTTTACTGTATCCCTTGTACCTTCGTATTGACGATGAAACACAGAAATTGCATCTGAATTTAATACAAAAGCACAATGCTGACTTAAGTACAAGATAATTGACACTCTAATATTCTGTGATTTGAACCTCTCCTGTGAGTCCAGTTTTAGATTACGATGCTTCGATTTAGGTTTACTGTTTCCCTTGGACCTTCTTATTGACGATGAAACACAGAATTGCATCCGAGTTTTATACAAAAGGCACAATGCCGACTTAAGTACAAGAGGACTGCCACTTAAACTTTCTATGATTTGTACCTCTCCTGTGAGTCCAGTTTTAGATTCCGATGCTTCACATCAGGTTTCCTGTATCCCTTGGACCTTCTTATTGACGATGAAACACACAAATGGCATCCGAATTCAGTAGAAAAGGCACAATTCCGACTTAAGTACAAGAGGACTGATACTCTAAATTTCTATGATTTTAACCTCTCCTGTGAGTTCAGTTTTAGATTCCGATGCTTTGTTTCAGGTTTCTGTATCCCTTGGACCTTCTTATTGACGATGAAACACAGTAATTGCATCCGAATTTAATACAAAAGGCACAATGCCGAATTAAGTACAAGAGGACTGACACTCCAACTTTCAATGATCTTAACCTCTCCTGTGAGTCCAGTTTTAGATTCCGATGCTTCATTTCAGGTTTACTCGATACCTTTGATCTTATTATTGACGATGAAACGCAGATATTGCATCCGAATTTAATACAAAAGGCACATTGCCGACTTAAGTACAAGAGGACTGACACTCTAACTTTCTACGATTTGAACCTCTCCTGTATGTCCAGTTTTGGATTCCGATGCTTTACTTCAGGTTTACTGTAACCCCTTGGACCTTCTTATTGACGATGAAACACAGAAATTGCATCCTAATTTAATACAAAAGACACAATGCAGACTTAAGTACAAGAGGACCTACACTCTAACTTTCAATGACTTGAACCTCTCCTGTGAGTCCAGATTTACATTCCGATGCTTCTCTTCAGGTTTACTGTATCCTTGGACCTTCTTATTGACGATGAAACACAGAAATTACATCCCGAATTTAATACAAAAGGCACTATGCCGACCTAAGTACAAGAGGACTGACACTCTAACTTTGAATGATTTGGACCTCTCCTGTGAGTTTAGTTTTAGATTCTGATGTTGCATTTTAGGTTTACTGTATCCCTTGGACCTTCTTGTTGACGATGAAACACAGAAACTGCATGCGAATGTAATACAAAAGGCACAATGCCGACTTAAGTACAGCGGACTGACACTCTAACTTTCTAAGATTTGAATCTCTCGTGTGAGTCCTGTTTTAGATTCCGGATGCTTCCCTTCAGGTTTACTGTATCCCTTGGACTTACTTGTTGACGATGAAGAACGGAAATTGCATCCGAATTTGATACAAAAGGCACACGCCGACTTAAGTACAAGAGGTCTGACACCACTAACCTTCTATGATTTGAACCTCTCCTCTGAGTCCAGTTTTACATTCCGATGCTTCACTTCAGGTTTACTGTATCCCTTAGACCTTCTATTGACGATGAAACACAGAAATTGTATCTGAATTTAATACAAAAGGCACAATGCCGACTTAACTACAAGAGGACTGACACTCTAATTTCCTATGATTTGAACCTCTCCTGTGAGTCCAGTTTAGATTCCGATGCTTCACTTCAGGTTTACTCGATACTTTGATCTTATTATTGACGATGAAACGCAGATATTGCATCTGAATTTAATACAAAAGGCACAAAGGCCGACCTAGGTACAAGAGGACTGACCTCCAACCTTCTATGATTTGAACCTCTCCCTTGAGTCCAAGTATAGATTCCGATGCTTCACTTCAGGTTTACTGTATCCCTTGAACCTTCTTATTGACGATGAAACACAGAAATTACATAAGAATTTAAATACAAAAGGCACAATGCCGACTTAGGTGCACGAGGACTGACACTCTAACATTCTATGATTTGAACCTCTCCTGTGAGTCCAGTTCAGATTCCCATGCTTCACTCCAGGTTTACTGTATCCCTGGACTTTCTTATTGACGATGAGGCACAGAAATTGCATCTGAACTCAATACAAAAGGCACAATGCCGACTAAAGTAAAAGAGGACTGACACTCAAAAATTTCTACGATTTGAACCTCTCCTGTGAGTCCTGTTTTAGATTCCGATGCTTCACTTCAGGTTTACTGTACCCCTTGGACCTTCGTATTGACGATGAAACACAGAAATTGCATCCGAATTTAATACAAAAGGCTCAATGCCTACTTAAGTACAAGAGGACTGACACTCTAATTTTCTATAATTTGAACCTCTCTGCGAGTCCAGTTTTAGAATCCGATGCTTCACTTCAGGTTTACTGTATCCCTTGGACCTTCTTATTGACGACGAAACACAGAAATTGCATCGGAAAAAAATTCGAAAAAGCACAATGCCGACTTAAGTACAAGAGGTCTGACACTCTAACTTTGAATTATTTGAACCTCTCCTGTGAGTCCAGTTTTAGATTCCGATGTTACATTTAAGGTTTACTGTACCCCTTGGACCTTCTTGTTGACGATGAAACACAGAAACTGCAACCGAATGTAATACAAAAGGCACAATGCCGACTTAAGTACAAGAGGACTGACACTCTAATTTTCTATGATTTGAACCTCTCCTGTGAGCCCAGTTTTACATTCCGATGCTTCACGTCAGGTTTACTGTATCCCTTGGACGTTCTTATTGACGAAGAAACACAGAAATTGCATCCGAACTTAATACAAAAGGCACAATGCCGACTTAAGTACAAGAGGACTGACACTCTAACTTTCTGTGATTTGAACCTCTCCTGTGACTCCAGTTTTAGATTCCGATGAGTCACTTCAGGTTTACTGTATCTCTTGGACCTACTTATGGCGATGAAACACAGAAATTGCATCCGAATTTAATACAAAAGGCACAATGCCGACTTAAGTACAAGAGGACTGACACTCTAACTTTCTATGATTTGAACCTCTCCTGTGACTTTAGTTTTAGATTCCGATTATTCACTTCAGGTTTACTGTATACCTTGGACCTTCTTATTGACGATGAAACACAGAAATTATATCTGAATTCCATACAAAAAGCACAATGCCGACTTAACTACAAGAGAACTGACACTCTAACTTTCTATGATTTGATCCTCTCCTGTGGTCCAGTTTTAGATTCGAAGCTTCACTTCAGGTTTACTCTATACCTTTGAGCTTCTTATTGACGATGAAACGCAGATAATTGCATTCGAATTTAATACAAAAGGCACAATGCCGACTTAAGGTCAAGAGGACTGACACTCTAACCTTCTATGACTTGAACCTCTCCTGTGAGTCCAGTTTTAGATTCCGATGCTTCACATGAAGTTTACTGTATTCCTTGACCGTCTTATTGACGGCGAAACACAGAAATTGCATCGGAATTAAATTCAAAAGGCACAATCCGACTTAAGTACAAGAGGTCTGACACTCTAAATTTCTATGATTTTAACCTCTCCTGTGAGTACAGTTTAGATTCCGATGCTTCGTTTCAGGTTTACCGTATCCCTTGGACCTTCTTATTGACGATGAAACACAGTAATTGCATCCGAATTTAATACAAAAGGCACAATGCCGACTTACGTACAAGAGGACTGACACTCTAACTTTCTATGATTTGAAACTCTCCTGTGACTCCAGTTTTAGATTCCGATGATTCACTTCAGGTTTACTGTATACCTTGGACCTTCTTATTGACGATGAAACACAGAAATTGTATCTGAATTTAATACAAAAGTCACAATGCCGACTTAACTACAAGAGGGACTGACACTCTAACTTTCTATGATTTGAACCTCTCCTGTGAGTCCAGTTTTAGATTCCGATGCTTCACTTCAGGTTTACTCTATACCTTGAGCTTCTTATTGACGATGAAACGCAGATATTGCATCCGAATTTAATACAAAAGGCACAATACCGACTTAAGTACAGAGGACTGACACTCTAACCTTCTATGATTTGAACCTCTCCTGTGAGTCCAGTTTTACATTCCGATGCTTCACTTCAGGTTCAATGTATCCCTAGGACCTTCTTATTCACGAAGAAACACAGAAATTGAATCCGAATTTAATACAAAGGCACAATGCCGACTTAAGTACATGAGGACTGACACTCTAACTTTCTATGAATTGAACCTCTCCTGTGACTTCAGTTTTAGATTCCGATGATTCACTTCAGGTTTACTGTATACCTAGGACCCTCTTATTGCCGATGAAGTACAGAAATTGTATCGGAATTAAATTTAATAGGCACAATGCCGACTTATCACAAGAGGACTGACACTCTAACCTTCTATGATTTTGAACATCTCCTGTAAATCCAGTTTTAGATTCCGATGCTTCACTTCAGGTTTACTGTATGCCTTGGACCGTCTTATTGACGATGAAACACAGAAATTGCATCCGAATTTAATACAAAAGACACAATGCGGACTTAAGTACAAGAGGACTGACACTCTAACTTTCTATGATTTGATCCTCTCCTGTAAGTCCAGTTTTAGATTACGATGCTTCACATCAAGTTTACTGTCTACCTTGACCGTCTTAATTGACGGCGAAACACAGAAATTGCATCGGAATTAAATTCAAAAGGAACAATTCCGACTTAAGTACAAGAGGACTGACACTCTAAATTTCTATGATTTTAACCTCTCCTGTGAGTTCAGTTTTAGATTTCGATGCTTCGTTTCAGGTTTACTGTATCCTTGGACCTACTTATTGGCGCTGAACACAGAAATTGCATCCGAATTTAATACAAAAGGTGCAATGCTGACTTAAGTACAAGAGGACTGACACTCTAATTTTCTAAGATTTGAACCTCTCCTGTGAGTCCAGTTTCAGATTCTGATGCTTCACTTCATGTTTACTGTATCCCATGGACTTTCGTATTGACGATGAGCACAGAAATTGCATCCGAATTCAATACAAAAGGCACAATGCCTACTTAAGTACAAGAGGACTGACACTCTAACTTTCTATGATTTGAACCTCTCCTGCGAGTCCAGTTTTAGATTCCGATGCTTCACTTCAGGTTTACTGTATCCCTTGAACCTTGTTATTGACGACGAAACACACAAATTGCATCGTAATAAAATTCAAAAAAGCACAATGCCGACTTAAGTACAAGAGGTCTGACGCTCTAATGTTCTATTATTTGAACCTCTCCTGTGGGTCCTGTTTTAGATTCCGATGCTTCACTTCAGGTTTACTGTATCCCTTGGACATTCTTATTGACGATGAAACACAGAAATTGCATCCGAAATAAATACAAAAGGCACAATGCCGACTTAAGTACTAGAGACTGACACTCTAACTTTGAATGATTTGAACCTCTCCTGTGTGTCCAGTTTTAGATTCCGATGTTTCATTTCAAGTTTACTGTATCCCTTGGACCTTCTTGTAGACGATGAAACACAGAAACTGCAATCGAATGTAATACAAAAGGCACAATGCCGACTTAAGTACAAGCGGACTGACACTCTAACTTTTTATGATTTGAATCTCTCCTGTGCGTCCTGTTTTAGATTCCGATGCTTCACTTCAGGTTTAAAGTTCCCTTGGACTTTCTTATTGACGATGAAGAACAGAAATTGCATCCGAATTTAATACAAAATGCACAATGCCGACTTAAATACAAGAGGACTGACACTCTAACCTTCAATGATTTGAACCTCTCCTGTGAGTCCCAGTTTTACATTCCGATGCTTCACTTCAGTTTACTGTATCCCTTGGACCTTCTTATTGACGAAGAAACACAGAAATTGCATCCGAATTTAATACAAAACGCACAATGCCGACTTAAGTACAAGAGGACTCACACTCTAACTTTCTGTGATTTGAACCTCTCCTGTGACTCCAGTTTTAGATTCCGATGATTCACTTCAGGTTAACTGTATCTCTTGGACCTACTTATTGGCGATGAAACACAGAATTGCATCCGAATTTAATAGAAAAGGTGCAATGCCGACTTAAGTACAACAGGACTGACACTCTAACTTTCTATGATTTGAACATCTCCTGTCAGTCCTGTTTTAGATTCCGTTGCTTCACTTCAGGATTACTGTATACCTTGGACCCTCTTATTGCCGATGAAGCACAGAAATTGTATCGGAATTAAATTCAAAGGCACATGCCGACTTAGTGCAAGAGGACTGGACACTCTAACTTCTATGATTTGATCCTCTCCTGTAAGTCCAGGTTTAGATTCCGATGCTTCACATGAAGTTTACTGTATACCTTGACCGTCTTATTGACGGCGAAACACAGAAATTGCATCGGAATTAAATTCATAAGGCACAATTCCGACTTAAGTACAAGAGGACTGTCACTCTAACTTTCAATGATTTGAACCTCTCCTGTGAGTCCAGTTTTAGATTCCGATGCTTCACTTCAGGTTTACTGTATCCCTTGAACCTTCTTATTGACGATGAAACACAGAAATTGCATCCGAATTTAATACAAAAGGCACAATGCCGACTTAAGTACAAGAGGACTGACACTCTAACTTCCTATGATTTGAACCTCTCCTGTGACTCCAGTTTTAGATTCCGATGATTCACTTCAGGTTTACTGTATACCTTGGCCTTCTTATTGACGATGAAACACAGAAATTGTATCTGAATTTAACACAAAAGGCACAATGCCGACTTAACTACAAGAGGGACTGACACTCTAACTTTCTATGATTTGAACCTCTCCTGTGAGTCCAGTTTTAGATTCCGATGCTTCACTTCAGGTTTACTCTATACCTTTGAGCTTCTTATTGACGATGAAACGCAGATATTGCATCCGAATTTAATACAAATGGCACAATGCCGACTTAAGTCGAAGAGGACTGACACTCTAACCCTTCTCACGATTTGAACCTCTCCTGTGAGTCCAGTATTACATTCCGATGATTCACTTCAGGTTCAATGTATCCCTAGGACCTTCTTATTCACGAAGAAACACAGAAATTGCATCCGAATTTAATACAAAAGGCACAATGCCGACTTAAGTACAAGAGGACTAACACTCTAACTTTCTATGATTTGAACCTCTCCTGTAAGTCCTGTTTTAGATTCGATGCTTCACTTCAGGTTTACTGTATCCCTTGGACCTTCTTATTGACGATGAAACACAGAAATTGCATCCGAATTTAATACAAGAGACACAATGCACACTTAAGTACATCAGGACTGACACTCTAACTTTCAATGATTTGAACCTCTCCTGTGTGTCCAGATTTAGATTCCGATGCTTCACTTCAGGATTACTGTATACCTGGACCCTCTTATTGACGATGAAACACAGAAATTGCATCCGAATTTAATACAAAAGGCACAATTCCGACTTCAGTACAAGAGGACTGACACTCTAACTTTCTATGATTTGATCCTCTCCTGTAAGTCCAGTTTTAGATTACGATGCCTTCACTTCAAGTTAACCTTATACCTTGACCGTCTTATTGACGGCGAACCACAGAAATTGCATCGGGAGTTAAATTCAAAAGGCACAATTC
>NW_025727906.1:0-100427 GCF_021461385.2 Schistocerca piceifrons
TGTACTTAAGTCGGCATTTTGCCATTTGTATTAAATTCGGATGCAATTTCTGTGTTTCATCGTCAATAAGAAGGTCCAAGGGATACAGTAAACCTGAAGTGAAGCATCGGAATCTAAAACTGGACTCACAGGAGAGGTTCAAATCATAGAAAGTTATAGTGTCAGTCCGCCTGTAGTTAAGTCGTCATTGTGCCGTTTGCATTACATTCAGATGCGTTTTCTGTGTTTCATCATCAATAAGATGGTCCAAGGTGTACAGTAAACTGAAGTTAAGCATCAGAATCTAAACTGGACTCACAGGAGAGGTTCAAAACATAGAAAGTTAGATTGTCAGTCCTCTTGTACTTATGTCGGCATTGTGGCTTTTGTATTAAATTCGGATGCAATTTCTGTGTTTCATCGTCAACAAGAAGGTCCAAGGGAGACAGTTAACCAGAAGTGAAGCATCGGAATCTAAAACTGGACTCACAGGAGAGGTAAATATCACAAAAAGTTAGAGTATCAGTCCTCTTGTACTTAAGTCAGTATTTTGCTTTTGTATTAAATTCGGATGCAATTTCTGTGTTTCATCGTCAATATGAAGGTCCAAGGTATACAGTAAACCTGAAGTGATGCATCGGTATCTAAAACTGGACCAACAGGAGAGGTTGAAATCATAGAAAGTTAGGGAGTCAGTCCTCATGTACTTAAGTCGGCATTGTGCTTTTTGTACTAAATTCAGATGAAATTTCTGTGTTTCATCGTCGGTAATTAGGTCCAAGGGATACAGTAAACCTGAAGTGAAGCATCGGAATCTAAAACTGGACCTACAGGAGAGGTTCAAATCATAGAGGGTTGGAGAGTCAGCCCTCTTGTACTTAAGTCGGCATTGTGCCTTTTGTACTAAATTTGGATATAAATTCTGTGTTTCATCGTCAATAAGAAGGTCTAAGGTATACATTAAACCTGAAGTGAAGCATCGGAATCTAAAACTGGACTTACAGGAGAGGTTCAAATCATAGAAAGTTAGAGTGTCAGTCCTCTTATAGTTAAGTCGGCATTGTGCCTGTTGTATTAAATTCGGAAGCAATTTCCGTGTTTCATCGTCAATAATTAGGTCTAAGGGATACAGTAAACCTGAGGTGAAGCATCGGAAACTAAAACTGGACTCACAGGAAAGGTTCAAAGCATAGAAAGGTAGAGTGTCAGTCCTCTTGTACTTAAGTGGCATTGTGCCTTTTGCATTAAATTCAGATGGGATTTCTGTGTTTCATCGTCAATAAGAAGGTCCAAAGAATACAGTAAACCTGAAGTGTAGCATTAGAATCTAAACTGGACTCACAGGCGAGGTTTAAATCATAGAAAGTTAGAGTGTCAGTCCTCTTGTACTTATGTCAGCATTGTGAATTTTGTATTAAATTCAGATGCAATTTCTGTGTTTCATCGACAATAAGAAGGTCCAAGGTATACAGTAAACCTGAAGTGAAGCATCGGAATGCAAAACTGGACTCACAGCAGAGGTTCAAATCATAGAAAGTTTGAGTGTCTGTCCTGTTGTAGTTAAGTCGGCATTGTGCCTTTTGTATTAAATTCAGGTACAATTTCTGTGTTTCATCGTCAGTAAGAAGGTCCAAGGGATACGGTAAACCTAAAGTGAAGCATCGGAATCTAAAACTGGACTCACTGGAGAGGTTCAAATCATAGAGAGTTAGTGTGTCAGTCCTCTTTTACTTAAGTCGGCATTGTGCCTTTCGTATTGAATTCGAATGCGATTTCTGTGTTTCATCGTCAATAAGGAGGTCCAAGGGATACAGTAAATCTGAAGTGAAGCTTCGGAATCAAAAACTGGACTCACAGGAGAGGTTCAAATCATGCAGAGTTAGAGGGTCTGTCCTCTTGTACTTAAGTCGGCATTGTGCCTTTTGCATTAAATTCGGATATAAATTCTGTGTTTCATCGTCAATAAGAATGTCTAAGGTATACATTAAACCTGAAGTGAAGAATCGGAATCTAAAACTGGACTTACAGGAGAGGTTCAAATCATAGAAAGTTAGAGTGTCAGTCCTCTTATAGTTAAGTCGGCATTGTGCCTGTTGTATTAAATTCGGAAGCAATTTCCGTGTTTCATCGTCAATAATTAGGTCTAAGGGATACAGTAAACCTGAGGTGAAGCATCGGAAACTAAAACTGGACTCACAGGAAAGGTTCAAAGCATAGAAAGGTAGAGTGTCAGTCCTCTTGTACTTAAGTGGCATTGTGCCTTTTGCATTAAATTCAGATGGGATTTCTGTGTTTCATCGTCAATAAGAAGGTCCAAAGAATACAGTAAACCTGAAGTGTAGCATTAGAATCTAAACTGGACTCACAGGCGAGGTTTAAATCATAGAAAGTTAGAGTGTCAGTCCTCTTGTACTTAAGTGGGCATTGTGCCTTTTGTATTAAATTTGAATGCAATTTCTGTGTTTCATCGTCAATAAGAAGGTCCAAGGGAAACAGTTAACCTAAAGTGAAGCATCGGAATCTAAATCTGGACTCACAGGAGAGGTCCAAATCATAGAAAGTTAGAGTGTCAGTCCTCTTGTACTTAAGTCAGTATTGTGCTTTTGTATTAAATTCGGATGCAATTTCTGTGTTTCATCGTCAATATGAAGGTCAAAGGCATACAGTAAACCTGAAGTGATGCATCGGAATCTAAAACTGGACTAACAGGAGAGGTTGAAATCATAGAAAGTTAGGGAGTCAGTCCTCATGTACTTAAGTCGGCACTGTTCCTTTTGTATTAAATTCGGATGAAATTTCTGTATTTCATCGTCAGTAACAAGGTCCAAGGGATACAGTAAACCTGAAGTAAAGCATCGGAATCTAAAACTGGACTCACAGGAGAGGTTCAAATCATAGAAAGTTAGAGTGTCAGTCCTCCTGTAGTTAAGTCGGCATTGTGCCTTTTGCATTAAATTCAGATGGGTTTTCTGTGTTTCATCGTCAATAAGAAGGTCCAAAAAATACAGTAAACCTGAAGTGAAGCATTAGAATCTAAACTGGACTCACAGGCGAGGTTTAAATCATAGAAAGTTAGAGTGTCAGTCCTCTTGTACTTAAGTCGGCATTGTGCCTTTTGTATTAAATTCGGATGCAATTTCTGTGTTTCATCGTCAATAAGAAGGTCCAAGGGAAGCAGTTAACCTAAAGTGAAGCATCGAAATCTAAAACTGGACTCACAGGAGAGGTCCAAATCATAGAAAGTTAGAGTGTCAGTCCTCTTGTACTTAAGTCAGTATTGTGCTTTTGTATTAAATTCGGATGCAATTTCTGTGTATCATCGTCAATATGAAGGTCAAAGGCATACAGTAAACCTGAAGTGATGCATCGGAATCTAAAACTGGACTAACAGGAGAGGTTGAAATCGTAGAAAGTTAGGGAGTCAGTCCTCTTGTACTTAAGTCGGCATTGTGCTTTTTGTATTAAATTCAGATGCAATTTCTGTGTTTCATCGTCAGTAAGAAGGTCCAAGGGATACAGTAAACCTGAAGTAAAGCATCGGAATCTAAAACTGGACCTACAGGAGAGGTTCAAATCATAGAAAGTTAGAGTGTCAGTCCGCTTGTACTTAAGTCGGCATTGTGCCTTTTGTACTAAATTCAGATTCAATTTCTGTGTTTCATCGACAATACGAAGGTCTAAGGTATACATTAAACCTGAAGTGGATCATCGGAATCTAAAACTGGACTTACAGGAGAGGTTCAAATCATACAAAGTTTGAGTGTCAGTCCTCTTGTAGTTAAGTCGGCATTGTGCCTGTTGTATTAAATTCGGAAGCAATTTCTGTGTTTCATCGTCAATAAGTAGGTCCAAGGGATACAGTAAACCTGAAGTGAAGCATCGGAAACTAAAACTGGACTCACAGGAGAGGTTCAAAAGATAGAAAGTTAGAGTATCAGTCCTCTTGTACTTAAGTCGGCATTTTGCCATTTGTATTAAATTCGGATGCAATTTCTGTGTTTCATCGTCAATAAGAAGGTCCAAGGGATACAGTAAACCTGAAGTGAAGCAACGGAATCTAAAACTGGACTCACAGGAGAGGTTCAAATCATAGAAAGTAATAGTGTCAGTCCACCTGTAGTTAAGTCGTCATTGTGCCGTTTGCATTACATTCAGATGCGTTTTCTGTGTTTCATCATCAATAAGAAGGTCCAAGGTGTACAGTAAACCTGAAGTTAAGCATCAGAATCTAAACTGGACTCACAGGAGAGGTTCAAATCATAGAAAGTTAGAGTGTAAGTCCACTTGTACTAGAGTCGGCATTGTGCCTCTTGTATTAAATTCGGATGCAATTTCTGTGTTTCATCGTCAATAAGAAGGTCCAAGGGAAACAGTAAACCTAAAGTGAAGCATCGGAATCTAAAACTGGATTCACAGGAGAAGTTCAAATCATAGAAAGTTAGAGTGTCAGTCTTCTTGTACTTAAGTCAGCATTGTGCTTTTGTATTAAATTCGGATGCAATTTCTGTGTTTCATCGTCAACAAGAAGGTCCAAGGTATACAGTAAACCTGAAATGATGCATCGGAATCTAAAACTGGACTAACAGGAGAGGTTCAAATCATAGAAATTTACGGATTCAGTCCTCTTGTACTTAAGTCGGCATTGTGCTTTTTGTATTAAATTCAGATGCAATTTCTGTGTTTCATCGTCAGTAAGAAGGTCCAAGGGATACAGTAAACCTGAAGTAAAGCATCGGAATCTAAAACTGGACCTACAGGAGGGGTTCAAATCATAGAAAGTTAGAGTGTCAGTCCGCTTGTACTTAAGTCGGCATTGTGCCTTTTGTACTAAATTCAGATTCAATTTCTGTGTTTCATCGACAATACGAAGGTAAAAGGAATACAGTAAACCTGAAGTGAAGCATCGGAATCTAAAACTGGACTCACAGCAGAGGTTCAAATCATAGAAAGTTAGAGTGTCTGTCCTGTTGTAGTTAAGTCGGCATTGTGCCTTTTGTATTAAATTCAGATACAATTTCTGTGTTACATCGTCAATAAGAAGGTCGAAGGGATACGGTAAACCTGAAGTGAAGCATCGGGATCTAAAACTGGACTCATAGGAGAGGTTCAATTAATAGAGAGTTAGAGTGTCAGTCCTCTTTTACTTAAGTCAGCATTGTGCCTCTTGTATTGAATTCGAATGCTATTTCTGTGTTTCATCGACAATAAGAAGGTCCAAGGGATACAGTAAACCTGAAGTGAAGTATCGGAATCAAAAACTGGACGCACAGGAGAAGTTCAAATCATAGAAAGTTAGAGTGTCAGTCCACTTGTACTTATTTCGGCATTGTGCCTTATGTATTAAATTCAGATGAAATTTCTGTGTTTCGTCGTCAATACGAAGGTCAAAGGCATACAGTAAACCTGAAGTGATGCATCGGAATCTAAAACTGGACTAACAGGAGAGGTTGAAATCATAGAAAGTTAGGGAGTCAGTCCTCATGTACTTTAGTCGGCATTGTTCTTTTTGTATTAAATTCAGATGAAATTTCTGTGTTTCATCGTCAGTAAGAAGGTCCAAGGGATACAGTAAACCTGAAGTGAAGCATCGGAAACTAAAACTGGACTCACAGGAGAGGTTCAAAAGATAGAAAGTTAGAGTATCAGTCCTCTTGTACTTAAGTCGGCATTTTGCCATTTGTATTAAATTCGGATGCAATTTCTGTGTTTCATCGTCAATAAGAAGGTCCAAGGGATACAGTAAACCTGAAGTGAAGCAACGGAATCTAAAACTGGACTCACAGGAGAGGTTCAAATCATAGAAAGTAATAGTGTCAGTCCACCTGTAGTTAAGTCGTCATTGTGCCGTTTGCATTACATTCAGATGCGTTTTCTGTGTTTCATCATCAATAAGAAGGTCCAAGGTGTACAGTAAACCTGAAGTTAAGCATCAGAATCTAAACTGGACTCACAGGAGAGGTTCAAATCATAGAAAGTTAGAGTGTAAGTCCACTTGTACTAGAGTCGGCATTGTGCCTCTTGTATTAAATTCGGATGCAATTTCTGTGTTTCATCGTCAATAAGAAGGTCCAAGGGAAACAGTAAACCTAAAGTGAAGCATCGGAATCTAAAACTGGATTCACAGGAGAAGTTCAAATCATAGAAAGTTAGAGTGTCAGTCTTCTTGTACTTAAGTCAGCATTGTGCTTTTGTATTAAATTCGGATGCAATTTCTGTGTTTCATCGTCAACAAGAAGGTCCAAGGTATACAGTAAACCTGAAATGATGCATCGGAATCTAAAACTGGACTAACAGGAGAGGTTCAAATCATAGAAATTTACGGAGTCAGTCCTCTTGTACTTAAGTCGGCATTGTGCTTTTTGTATTAAATTCAGATGCAATTTCTGTGTTTCATCGTCAGTAAGAAGGTCCAAGGGATACAGTAAACCTGAAGTAAAGCATCGGAATCTAAAACTGGACCTACAGGAGGGGTTCAAATCATAGAAAGTTAGAGTGTCAGTCCGCTTGTACTTAAGTCGGCATTGTGCCTTTTGTACTAAATTCAGATTCAATTTCTGTGTTTCATCGACAATACGAAGGTAAAAGGAATACAGTAAACCTGAAGTGAAGCATCGGAATCTAAAACTGGACTCACAGCAGAGGTTCAAATCATAGAAAGTTAGAGTGTCTGTCCTGTTGTAGTTAAGTCGGCATTGTGCCTTTTGTATTAAATTCAGATACAATTTCTGTGTTACATCGTCAATAAGAAGGTCGAAGGGATACGGTAAACCTGAAGTGAAGCATCGGGATCTAAAACTGGACTCATAGGAGAGGTTCAATTAATAGAGAGTTAGAGTGTCAGTCCTCTTTTACTTAAGTCAGCATTGTGCCTCTTGTATTGAATTCGAATGCTATTTCTGTGTTTCATCGACAATAAGAAGGTCCAAGGGATACAGTAAACCTGAAGTGAAGTATCGGAATCAAAAACTGGACGCACAGGAGAAGTTCAAATCATAGAAAGTTAGAGTGTCAGTCCACTTGTACTTATTTCGGCATTGTGCCTTATGTATTAAATTCAGATGAAATTTCTGTGTTTCGTCGTCAATACGAAGGTCAAAGGCATACAGTAAACCTGAAGTGATGCATCGGAATCTAAAACTGGACTAACAGGAGAGGTTGAAATCATAGAAAGTTAGGGAGTCAGTCCTCATGTACTTAAGTCGGCACTGTTCCTTTTGTATTAAATTCGGATGAAATTTCTGTATTTCATCGTCAGTAACAAGGTCCAAGGGATACAGTAAACCTGAAGTAAAGCATCGGAATCTAAAACTGGACTCACAGGAGAGGTTCAAATCATAGAAAGTTAGAGTGTCAGTCCTCCTGTAGTTAAGTCGGCATTGTGCCTTTTGCATTAAATTCAGATGGGTTTTCTGTGTTTCATCGTCAATAAGAAGGTCCAAAAAATACAGTAAACCTGAAGTGAAGCATTAGAATCTAAACTGGACTCACAGGCGAGGTTTAAATCATAGAAAGTTAGAGTGTCAGTCCTCTTGTACTTAAGTCGGCATTGTGCCTTTTGTATTAAATTCGGATGCAATTTCTGTGTTTCATCGTCAATAAGAAGGTCCAAGGGAAGCAGTTAACCTAAAGTGAAGCATCGAAATCTAAAACTGGACTCACAGGAGAGGTCCAAATCATAGAAAGTTAGAGTGTCAGTCCTCTTGTACTTAAGTCAGTATTGTGCTTTTGTATTAAATTCGGATGCAATTTCTGTGTATCATCGTCAATATGAAGGTCAAAGGCATACAGTAAACCTGAAGTGATGCATCGGAATCTAAAACTGGACTAACAGGAGAGGTTGAAATCGTAGAAAGTTAGGGAGTCAGTCCTCTTGTACTTAAGTCGGCATTGTGCTTTTTGTATTAAATTCAGATGCAATTTCTGTGTTTCATCGTCAGTAAGAAGGTCCAAGGGATACAGTAAACCTGAAGTAAAGCATCGGAATCTAAAACTGGACCTACAGGAGAGGTTCAAATCATAGAAAGTTAGAGTGTCAGTCCGCTTGTACTTAAGTCGGCATTGTGCCTTTTGTACTAAATTCAGATTCAATTTCTGTGTTTCATCGACAATACGAAGGTCTAAGGTATACATTAAACCTGAAGTGGATCATCGGAATCTAAAACTGGACTTACAGGAGAGGTTCAAATCATACAAAGTTTGAGTGTCAGTCCTCTTGTAGTTAAGTCGGCATTGTGCCTGTTGTATTAAATTCGGAAGCAATTTCTGTGTTTCATCGTCAATAAGTAGGTCCAAGGGATACAGTAAACCTGAAGTGAAGCATCGGAAACTAAAACTGGACTCACAGGAGAGGTTCAAAAGATAGAAAGTTAGAGTATCAGTCCTCTTGTACTTAAGTCGGCATTTTGCCATTTGTATTAAATTCGGATGCAATTTCTGTGTTTCATCGTCAATAAGAAGGTCAAAGGGATACAGTAAACCTGAAGTGAAGCAACGGAATCTAAAACAGGACTCACAGGAGAGGTTCAAATCATAGAAAGTAATAGTGTCAGTCCACCTGTAGTTAAGTCGTCATTGTGCCGTTTGCATTACATTCAGATGCGTTTTCTGTGTTTCATCATCAATAAGAAGGTCCAAGGTGTACAGTAAACCTGAAGTTAAGCATCAGAATCTAAACTGGACTCACAGGAGAGGTTCAAATCATAGAAAGTTAGAGTGTAAGTCCACTTGTACTAGAGTCGGCATTGTGCCTCTTGTATTAAATTCGGATGCAATTTCTGTGTTTCATCGTCAATAAGAAGGTCCAAGGGAAACAGTAAACCTAAAGTGAAGCATCGGAATCTAAAACTGGATTCACAGGAGAAGTTCAAATCATAGAAAGTTAGAGTGTCAGTCTTCTTGTACTTAAGTCAGCATTGTGCTTTTGTATTAAATTCGGATGCAATTTCTGTGTTTCATCGTCAACAAGAAGGTCCAAGGTATACAGTAAACCTGAAATGATGCATCGGAATCTAAAACTGGACTAACAGGAGAGGTTCAAATCATAGAAATTTACGGAGTCAGTCCTCTTGTACTTAAGTCGGCATTGTGCTTTTTGTATTAAATTCAGATGCAATTTCTGTGTTTCATCGTCAGTAAGAAGGTCCAAGGGATACAGTAAACCTGAAGTAAAGCATCGGAATCTAAAACTGGACCTACAGGAGGGGTTCAAATCATAGAAAGTTAGAGTGTCAGTCCGCTTGTACTTAAGTCGGCATTGTGCCTTTTGTACTAAATTCAGATTCAATTTCTGTGTTTCATCGACAATACGAAGGTAAAAGGAATACAGTAAACCTGAAGTGAAGCATCGGAATCTAAAACTGGACTCACAGCAGAGGTTCAAATCATAGAAAGTTAGAGTGTCTGTCCTGTTGTAGTTAAGTCGGCATTGTGCCTTTTGTATTAAATTCAGATACAATTTCTGTGTTACATCGTCAATAAGAAGGTCGAAGGGATACGGTAAACCTGAAGTGAAGCATCGGGATCTAAAACTGGACTCATAGGAGAGGTTCAATTAATAGAGAGTTAGAGTGTCAGTCCTCTTTTACTTAAGTCAGCATTGTGCCTCTTGTATTGAATTCGAATGCTATTTCTGTGTTTCATCGACAATAAGAAGGTCCAAGGGATACAGTAAACCTGAAGTGAAGTATCGGAATCAAAAACTGGACGCACAGGAGAAGTTCAAATCATAGAAAGTTAGAGTGTCAGTCCACTTGTACTTATTTCGGCATTGTGCCTTATGTATTAAATTCAGATGAAATTTCTGTGTTTCGTCGTCAATACGAAGGTCAAAGGCATACAGTAAACCTGAAGTGATGCATCGGAATCTAAAACTGGACTAACAGGAGAGGTTGAAATCATAGAAAGTTAGGGAGTCAGTCCTCATGTACTTAAGTCGGCACTGTTCCTTTTGTATTAAATTCGGATGAAATTTCTGTATTTCATCGTCAGTAACAAGGTCCAAGGGATACAGTAAACCTGAAGTAAAGCATCGGAATCTAAAACTGGACTCACAGGAGAGGTTCAAATCATAGAAAGTTAGAGTGTCAGTCCTCCTGTAGTTAAGTCGGCATTGTGCCTTTTGCATTAAATTCAGATGGGTTTTCTGTGTTTCATCGTCAATAAGAAGGTCCAAAAAATACAGTAAACCTGAAGTGAAGCATTAGAATCTAAACTGGACTCACAGGCGAGGTTTAAATCATAGAAAGTTAGAGTGTCAGTCCTCTTGTACTTAAGTCGGCATTGTGCCTTTTGTATTAAATTCGGATGCAATTTCTGTGTTTCATCGTCAATAAGAAGGTCCAAGGGAAGCAGTTAACCTAAAGTGAAGCATCGAAATCTAAAACTGGACTCACAGGAGAGGTCCAAATCATAGAAAGTTAGAGTGTCAGTCCTCTTGTACTTAAGTCAGTATTGTGCTTTTGTATTAAATTCGGATGCAATTTCTGTGTTTCATCGTCAATATGAAGGTCAAAGGCATACAGTAAACCTGAAGTGATGCATCGGAATCTAAAACTGGACTAACAGGAGAGGTTGAAATCATAGAAAGTTAGGGAGTCAGTCCTCATGTACTTAAGTCGGCACTGTTCCTTTTGTATTAAATTCGGATGAAATTTCTGTATTTCATCGTCAGTAACAAGGTCCAAGGGATACAGTAAACCTGAAGTAAAGCATCGGAATCTAAAACTGGACTCACAGGAGAGGTTCAAATCATAGAAAGTTAGAGTGTCAGTCCTCCTGTAGTTAAGTCGGCATTGTGCCTTTTGCATTAAATTCAGATGGGTTTTCTGTGTTTCATCGTCAATAAGAAGGTCCAAAAAATACAGTAAACCTGAAGTGAAGCATTAGAATCTAAACTGGACTCACAGGCGAGGTTTAAATCATAGAAAGTTAGAGTGTCAGTCCTCTTGTACTTAAGTCGGCATTGTGCCTTTTGTATTAAATTCGGATGCAATTTCTGTGTTTCATCGTCAATAAGAAGGTCCAAGGGAAGCAGTTAACCTAAAGTGAAGCATCGAAATCTAAAACTGGACTCACAGGAGAGGTCCAAATCATAGAAAGTTAGAGTGTCAGTCCTCTTGTACTTAAGTCAGTATTGTGCTTTTGTATTAAATTCGGATGCAATTTCTGTGTATCATCGTCAATATGAAGGTCAAAGGCATACAGTAAACCTGAAGTGATGCATCGGAATCTAAAACTGGACTAACAGGAGAGGTTGAAATCGTAGAAAGTTAGGGAGTCAGTCCTCTTGTACTTAAGTCGGCATTGTGCTTTTTGTATTAAATTCAGATGCAATTTCTGTGTTTCATCGTCAGTAAGAAGGTCCAAGGGATACAGTAAACCTGAAGTAAAGCATCGGAATCTAAAACTGGACCTACAGGAGAGGTTCAAATCATAGAAAGTTAGAGTGTCAGTCCGCTTGTACTTAAGTCGGCATTGTGCCTTTTGTACTAAATTCAGATTCAATTTCTGTGTTTCATCGACAATACGAAGGTCTAAGGTATACATTAAACCTGAAGTGGATCATCGGAATCTAAAACTGGACTTACAGGAGAGGTTCAAATCATACAAAGTTTGAGTGTCAGTCCTCTTGTAGTTAAGTCGGCATTGTGCCTGTTGTATTAAATTCGGAAGCAATTTCTGTGTTTCATCGTCAATAAGTAGGTCCAAGGGATACAGTAAACCTGAAGTGAAGCATCGGAAACTAAAACTGGACTCACAGGAGAGGTTCAAAAGATAGAAAGTTAGAGTATCAGTCCTCTTGTACTTAAGTCGGCATTTTGCCATTTGTATTAAATTCGGATGCAATTTCTGTGTTTCATCGTCAATAAGAAGGTCCAAGGGATACAGTAAACCTGAAGTGAAGCAACGGAATCTAAAACTGGACTCACAGGAGAGGTTCAAATCATAGAAAGTAATAGTGTCAGTCCACCTGTAGTTAAGTCGTCATTGTGCCGTTTGCATTACATTCAGATGCGTTTTCTGTGTTTCATCATCAATAAGAAGGTCCAAGGTGTACAGTAAACCTGAAGTTAAGCATCAGAATCTAAACTGGACTCACAGGAGAGGTTCAAATCATAGAAAGTTAGAGTGTAAGTCCACTTGTACTAGAGTCGGCATTGTGCCTCTTGTATTAAATTCGGATGCAATTTCTGTGTTTCATCGTCAATAAGAAGGTCCAAGGGAAACAGTAAACCTAAAGTGAAGCATCGGAATCTAAAACTGGATTCACAGGAGAAGTTCAAATCATAGAAAGTTAGAGTGTCAGTCTTCTTGTACTTAAGTCAGCATTGTGCTTTTGTATTAAATTCGGATGCAATTTCTGTGTTTCATCGTCAACAAGAAGGTCCAAGGTATACAGTAAACCTGAAATGATGCATCGGAATCTAAAACTGGACTAACAGGAGAGGTTCAAATCATAGAAATTTACGGAGTCAGTCCTCTTGTACTTAAGTCGGCATTGTGCTTTTTGTATTAAATTCAGATGCAATTTCTGTGTTTCATCGTCAGTAAGAAGGTCCAAGGGATACAGTAAACCTGAAGTAAAGCATCGGAATCTAAAACTGGACCTACAGGAGGGGTTCAAATCATAGAAAGTTAGAGTGTCAGTCCGCTTGTACTTAAGTCGGCATTGTGCCTTTTGTACTAAATTCAGATTCAATTTCTGTGTTTCATCGACAATACGAAGGTAAAAGGAATACAGTAAACCTGAAGTGAAGCATCGGAATCTAAAACTGGACTCACAGCAGAGGTTCAAATCATAGAAAGTTAGAGTGTCTGTCCTGTTGTAGTTAAGTCGGCATTGTGCCTTTTGTATTAAATTCAGATACAATTTCTGTGTTACATCGTCAATAAGAAGGTCGAAGGGATACGGTAAACCTGAAGTGAAGCATCGGGATCTAAAACTGGACTCATAGGAGAGGTTCAATTAATAGAGAGTTAGAGTGTCAGTCCTCTTTTACTTAAGTCAGCATTGTGCCTCTTGTATTGAATTCGAATGCTATTTCTGTGTTTCATCGACAATAAGAAGGTCCAAGGGATACAGTAAACCTGAAGTGAAGTATCGGAATCAAAAACTGGACGCACAGGAGAAGTTCAAATCATAGAAAGTTAGAGTGTCAGTCCACTTGTACTTATTTCGGCATTGTGCCTTATGTATTAAATTCAGATGAAATTTCTGTGTTTCGTCGTCAATACGAAGGTCAAAGGCATACAGTAAACCTGAAGTGATGCATCGGAATCTAAAACTGGACTAACAGGAGAGGTTGAAATCATAGAAAGTTAGGGAGTCAGTCCTCATGTACTTTAGTCGGCATTGTTCTTTTTGTATTAAATTCAGATGAAATTTCTGTGTTTCATCGTCAGTAAGAAGGTCCAAGGGATACAGTAAACCTGAAGTGAAGCATCGGAAACTAAAACTGGACTCACAGGAGAGGTTCAAAAGATAGAAAGTTAGAGTATCAGTCCTCTTGTACTTAAGTCGGCATTTTGCCATTTGTATTAAATTCGGATGCAATTTCTGTGTTTCATCGTCAATAAGAAGGTCCAAGGGATACAGTAAACCTGAAGTGAAGCAACGGAATCTAAAACTGGACTCACAGGAGAGGTTCAAATCATAGAAAGTAATAGTGTCAGTCCACCTGTAGTTAAGTCGTCATTGTGCCGTTTGCATTACATTCAGATGCGTTTTCTGTGTTTCATCATCAATAAGAAGGTCCAAGGTGTACAGTAAACCTGAAGTTAAGCATCAGAATCTAAACTGGACTCACAGGAGAGGTTCAAATCATAGAAAGTTAGAGTGTAAGTCCACTTGTACTAGAGTCGGCATTGTGCCTCTTGTATTAAATTCGGATGCAATTTCTGTGTTTCATCGTCAATAAGAAGGTCCAAGGGAAACAGTAAACCTAAAGTGAAGCATCGGAATCTAAAACTGGATTCACAGGAGAAGTTCAAATCATAGAAAGTTAGAGTGTCAGTCTTCTTGTACTTAAGTCAGCATTGTGCTTTTGTATTAAATTCGGATGCAATTTCTGTGTTTCATCGTCAACAAGAAGGTCCAAGGTATACAGTAAACCTGAAATGATGCATCGGAATCTAAAACTGGACTAACAGGAGAGGTTCAAATCGTAGAAATTTACGGAGTCAGTCCTCTTGTACTTAAGTCGGCATTGTGCTTTTTGTATTAAATTCAGATGCAATTTCTGTGTTTCATCGTCAGTAAGAAGGTCCAAGGGATACAGTAAACCTGAAGTAAAGCATCGGAATCTAAAACTGGACCTACAGGAGGGGTTCAAATCATAGAAAGTTAGAGTGTCAGTCCGCTTGTACTTAAGTCGGCATTGTGCCTTTTGTACTAAATTCAGATTCAATTTCTGTGTTTCATCGACAATACGAAGGTAAAAGGAATACAGTAAACCTGAAGTGAAGCATCGGAATCTAAAACTGGACTCACAGCAGAGGTTCAAATCATAGAAAGTTAGAGTGTCTGTCCTGTTGTAGTTAAGTCGGCATTGTGCCTTTTGTATTAAATTCAGATACAATTTCTGTGTTACATCGTCAATAAGAAGGTCGAAGGGATACGGTAAACCTGAAGTGAAGCATCGGGATCTAAAACTGGACTCATAGGAGAGGTTCAATTAATAGAGAGTTAGAGTGTCAGTCCTCTTTTACTTAAGTCAGCATTGTGCCTCTTGTATTGAATTCGAATGCTATTTCTGTGTTTCATCGACAATAAGAAGGTCCAAGGGATACAGTAAACCTGAAGTGAAGTATCGGAATCAAAAACTGGACGCACAGGAGAAGTTCAAATCATAGAAAGTTAGAGTGTCAGTCCACTTGTACTTATTTCGGCATTGTGCCTTATGTATTAAATTCAGATGAAATTTCTGTGTTTCGTCGTCAATACGAAGGTCAAAGGCATACAGTAAACCTGAAGTGATGCATCGGAATCTAAAACTGGACTAACAGGAGAGGTTGAAATCATAGAAAGTTAGGGAGTCAGTCCTCATGTACTTTAGTCGGCATTGTTCTTTTTGTATTAAATTCAGATGAAATTTCTGTGTTTCATCGTCAGTAAGAAGGTCCAAGGGATACAGTAAACCTGAAGTAAAGCATCGGAATCTAAAACTGGACCTACAGGAGAGGTTCAAATCATAGAAAGTTAGAGTGTCAGTCCGCTTGTACTTAAGTCGGCATTGTGCCTTTTGTATTAAGTTCAGATTCAATTTCTGTGTTTCATCGACAATAAGAAGGTAAAAGGAATACAGTAAACCTGAAGTGAAGCATCAGAATTTAAAACTGGACTCACAGGAGAGGTTCAAATCATGGAAAGTTAGAGTGTCTGTCCTGTTGTAGTTAAGTCGGCATTGTGACTTTTGTATTAAATTCAGATACAATTTCTGTGTCACATCGTCAATAAGAAGGTCGAAGGGATACGGTAAACCTGAAGTGAAGCATCAGGATCTAAAACTGGACTCACAGGAGAGGTTCAAATCATAGAGAGTTTGAGTGTCAGTAATCTTTTACTTAAGTAGGCATTGTGCCTTTTGTATTGAATTCGAATTCGATTTCTGTGTTTCATCGTCAATAAGGAGGTCCAAGGGATACAGTAAACCTGAAGTGAAGCTTCGGAATCAAAAACTGGACTCACAGGAGAGGTTCAAATCATAGAGGTTTAGAGGGTCAGTCCTCTTGTACTGAAGTCGGCATTGTGCCTTTTGTACTAAATTCGGATATAAATTCTGTGTTTCATCGTCAATAAGAAGGTCTAAGGTATACATTAAACCTGAAGTGAAGCATCGGAATCTAAAACTGGACTTGCAGGAGAGGTTCAAATCATAGAAAGTTTGAGTGTCAGTTCTCTTGTAGTTAAGTCGGCATTGTGCCTGTTGTATTAAATTCGGAAGCAATTTCTGTGTTTCATCGTCAATACGTAGGTCCAAAGGATACAGTAAACCTGAAGTGAAGCATCGGAAACTAAAACTGGACTCACAGGAGAGGTTCAAAAATAGAAAGTTAGAGTGTCAGTCCTCTTGTACTTAAGTCGGCATTGTGCCTTTTGTATTAAATTCGGATGCAATTTCTGTGTTTCATCGTCAATAAGAAGGTCCAAGGGAAACAGTAAACCTAAAGTGAAGCATCGGAATCTAAAACTGGATTCACAGGAGAAGTTCAAATCATAGAAAGTTAGAGTGTCAGTCTTCTTGTACTTAAGTCAGCATTGTGCTTTTGTATAAAATTCGGATGCAATTTCTGTGTTTCATCGTCAACAAGAAGGTCCAAGGTATACAGTAAACCTGAAGTAAAGCATCGGAATCTAAAACTGGACTAACAGGAGAGGTTCAAATCATAGAAATTTATGGAGTCAGTCCTCTTGTACTTAAGTCGGCATTGTGCTTTTTGTATTAAATTCAGATGCAATTTCTGTGTTTCATCGTCAGTAAGAAGGTCCAAGGGATACAGTAAACCTGAAGTAAAGCATCGGAATCTAAAACTGAACCTACAGGAGAGGTTCAAATCATAGAAAGTTAGAGTGTCTGTCTGCTTGTACTTATGTCGGCATTGTGCCTTTTGTACTAAATTCAGATTCATATTCTGTGTTTCATCGACAATACGAAGGTAAAAGGAATACAGTAAACCTGAAGTGAAGCATCGGAATCTAAAACTGGACTCACAGCAGAGGTTCAAATCATAGAAAGTTAGAGTGTCTGTCCTGGTGTATTTAAGTCGGCATTGTGCCTTTTGTATTAAATTCAGATACAATTTCTGTGTTACATCGTCAATAAGAAGGTCGAAGGGATACGGTAAACCTGAAGTGAAGCATCGGGATCTAAAACTGGACTCACAGGAGAGGTTCAATTCATAGAGAGTTAGAGTGTCAGTCCTCTTTTACTTAAGTCAGCATTGTGTCTTTTGTATTGAATTCGAATGCGATTTCTGTGTTTCATCGACAATAAGAATGTCCAAGGGATACAGTAAACCTGAAGTGAAACATCGGAATCAAAAACTGGACGCACAGGAGAAGTTCAAATCATAGAAAGTTAGAGTGTCAGTCCACTTGTACTTATTTCGGCATTGTGCCTTATGTATTAAATTCAGACGAAATTTCTGTGTTTCGTCGTCAATACGAAGGTCAAAGGCATACAGTAAACCTGAAGTGATGAATCGGAATCTAAAACTGGACTAACAGGAGAGGTTGAAATCATAGAAAGTTAGGGAGTCAGTCCTCATGTACTTAAGTCGGCATTGTTCCTTTTGTATTAAATTCGGATGAAATTTCTGTATTTCATCGTCAGTAACAAGGTCCAAGGGATACAGTAAACCTGAAGTAAAGCATCGGAATCTAAAACTGGACTCACAGGAGAGGTTCAAATCATAGAAAGTTAGAGTGTCAGTCCTCCTGTAGTTAAGTCGGCATTGTGCCTTTTGCATTAAATTCAGATGGGTTTTCTGTGTTTCATCGTCAATAAGAAGGTCCAAAAAATACAGTAAACCTGAAGTGAAGCATTAGAATCTAAACTGGACTCACAGGCGAGGTTTAAATCATAGAAAGTTAGAGTGTCAGTCCTCTTGTACTTAAGTCGGCATTGTGCCTTTTGTATTAAATTCGGATGCAATTTCTGTGTTTCATCGTCAATAAGAAGGTCCAAGGGAAGCAGTTAACCTAAAGTGAAGCATCGAAATCTAAAACTGGACTCACAGGAGAGGTCCAAATCATAGAAAGTTAGAGTGTCAGTCCTCTTGTACTTAAGTCAGTATTGTGCTTTTGTATTAAATTCGGATGCAATTTCTGTGTATCATCGTCAATATGAAGGTCAAAGGCATACAGTAAACCTGAAGTGATGCATCGGAATCTAAAACTGGACTAACAGGAGAGGTTGAAATCATAGAAAGTTAGGGAGTCAGTCCTCTTGTACTTAAGTCGGCATTGTGCTTTTTGTATTAAATTCAGATGCAATTTCTGTGTTTCATCGTCAGTAAGAAGGTCCAAGGGATACAGTAAACCTGAAGTAAAGCATCGGAATCTAAAACTGGACCTACAGGAGAGGTTCAAATCATAGAAAGTTAGAGTGTCAGTCCGCTTGTACTTAAGTCGGCATTGTGCCTTTTGTACTAAATTCAGATTCAATTTCTGTGTTTCATCGACAATACGAAGGTCTAAGGTATACATTAAACCTGAAGTGAATCATCGGAATCTAAAACTGGACTTACAGGAGAGGTTCAAATCATACAAAGTTTGAGTGTCAGTCCTCTTGTAGTTAAGTCGGCATTGTGCCTGTTGTATTAAATTCGGAAGCAATTTCTGTGTTTCATCGTCAATAAGTAGGTCCAAGGGATACAGTAAACCTGAAGTGAAGCATCGGAAACTAAAACTGGACTCACAGGAGAGGTTCAAAAGATAGAAAGTTAGAGTATCAGTCCTCTTGTACTTAAGTCGGCATTTTGCCATTTGTATTAAATTCGGATGCAATTTCTGTGTTTCATCGTCAATAAGAAGGTCCAAGGGATACAGTAAACCTGAAGTGAAGCAACGGAATCTAAAACTGGACTCACAGGAGAGGTTCAAATCATAGAAAGTAATAGTGTCAGTCCACCTGTAGTTAAGTCGTCATTGTGCCGTTTGCATTACATTCAGATGCGTTTTCTGTGTTTCATCATCAATAAGAAGGTCCAAGGTGTACAGTAAACCTGAAGTTAAGCATCAGAATCTAAACTGGACTCACAGGAGAGGTTCAAATCATAGAAAGTTAGAGTGTAAGTCCACTTGTACTAGAGTCGGCATTGTGCCTCTTGTATTAAATTCGGATGCAATTTCTGTGTTTCATCGTCAATAAGAAGGTCCAAGGGAAACAGTAAACCTAAAGTGAAGCATCGGAATCTAAAACTGGATTCACAGGAGAAGTTCAAATCATAGAAAGTTAGAGTGTCAGTCTTCTTGTACTTAAGTCAGCATTGTGCTTTTGTATTAAATTCGGATGCAATTTCTGTGTTTCATCGTCAACAAGAAGGTCCAAGGTATACAGTAAACCTGAAGTGATGCATCGGAATCTAAAACTGGACTAACAGGAGAGGTTCAAATCATAGAAATTTACGGAGTCAGTCCTCTTGTACTTAAGTCGGCATTGTGCTTTTTGTATTAAATTCAGATGCAATTTCTGTGTTTCATCGTCAGTAAGAAGGTCCAAGGGATACAGTAAACCTGAAGTAAAGCATCGGAATCTAAAACTGGACCTACAGGAGGGGTTCAAATCATAGAAAGTTAGAGTGTCAGTCCGCTTGTACTTAAGTCGGCATTGTGCCTTTTGTACTAAATTCAGATTCAATTTCTGTGTTTCATCGACAATACGAAGGTAAAAGGAATACAGTAAACCTGAAGTGAAGCATCGGAATCTAAAACTGGACTCACAGCAGAGGTTCAAATCATAGAAAGTTAGAGTGTCTGTCCTGTTGTAGTTAAGTCGGCATTGTGCCTTTTGTATTAAATTCAGATACAATTTCTGTGTTACATCGTCAATAAGAAGGTCGAAGGGATACGGTAAAACTGAAGTGAAGCATCGGGATCTAAAACTGGACTCATAGGAGAGGTTCAATTAATAGAGAGTTAGAGTGTCAGTCCTCTTTTACTTAAGTCAGCATTGTGCCTCTTGTATTGAATTCGAATGCTATTTCTGTGTTTCATCGACAATAAGAAGGTCCAAGGGATACAGTAAACCTGAAGTGAAGTATCGGAATCAAAAACTGGACGCACAGGAGAAGTTCAAATCATAGAAAGTTAGAGTGTCAGTCCACTTGTACTTATTTCGGCATTGTGCCTTATGTATTAAATTCAGATGAAATTTCTGTGTTTCGTCGTCAATACGAAGGTCAAAGGCATACAGTAAACCTGAAGTGATGCATCGGAATCTAAAACTGGACTAACAGGAGAGGTTGAAATCATAGAAAGTTAGGGAGTCAGTCCTCATGTACTTTAGTCGGCATTGTTCTTTTTGTATTAAATTCAGATGAAATTTCTGTGTTTCATCGTCAGTAAGAAGGTCCAAGGGATACAGTAAACCTGAAGTAAAGCATCGGAATCTAAAACTGGACCTACAGGAGAGGTTCAAATCATAGAAAGTTAGAGTGTCAGTCCGCTTGTACTTAAGTCGGCATTGTGCCTTTTGTATTAAGTTCAGATTCAATTTCTGTGTTTCATCGACAATAAGAAGGTAAAAGGAATACAGTAAACCTGAAGTGAAGCATCAGAATTTAAAACTGGACTCACAGGAGAGGTTCAAATCATGGAAAGTTAGAGTGTCTGTCCTGTTGTAGTTAAGTCGGCATTGTGACTTTTGTATTAAATTCAGATACAATTTCTGTGTCACATCGTCAATAAGAAGGTCGAAGGGATACGGTAAACCTGAAGTGAAGCATCAGGATCTAAAACTGGACTCACAGGAGAGGTTCAAATCATAGAGAGTTTGAGTGTCAGTAATCTTTTACTTAAGTAGGCATTGTGCCTTTTGTATTGAATTCGAATTCGATTTCTGTGTTTCATCGTCAATAAGGAGGTCCAAGGGATACAGTAAACCTGAAGTGAAGCTTCGGAATCAAAAACTGGACTCACAGGAGAGGTTCAAATCATAGAGGTTTAGAGGGTCAGTCCTCTTGTACTGAAGTCGGCATTGTGCCTTTTGTACTAAATTCGGATATAAATTCTGTGTTTCATCGTCAATAAGAAGGTCTAAGGTATACATTAAACCTGAAGTGAAGCATCGGAATCTAAAACTGGACTTGCAGGAGAGGTTCAAATCATAGAAAGTTTGAGTGTCAGTTCTCTTGTAGTTAAGTCGGCATTGTGCCTGTTGTATTAAATTCGGAAGCAATTTCTGTGTTTCATCGTCAATACGTAGGTCCAAAGGATACAGTAAACCTGAAGTGAAGCATCGGAAACTAAAACTGGACTCACAGGAGAGGTTCAAAAATAGAAAGTTAGAGTGTCAGTCCTCTTGTACTTAAGTCGGCATTGTGCCTTTTGTATTAAATTCGGATGCAATTTCTGTGTTTCATCGTCAATAAGAAGGTCCAAGGGAAACAGTAAACCTAAAGTGAAGCATCGGAATCTAAAACTGGATTCACAGGAGAAGTTCAAATCATAGAAAGTTAGAGTGTCAGTCTTCTTGTACTTAAGTCAGCATTGTGCTTTTGTATAAAATTCGGATGCAATTTCTGTGTTTCATCGTCAACAAGAAGGTCCAAGGTATACAGTAAACCTGAAGTAAAGCATCGGAATCTAAAACTGGACTAACAGGAGAGGTTCAAATCATAGAAATTTATGGAGTCAGTCCTCTTGTACTTAAGTCGGCATTGTGCTTTTTGTATTAAATTCAGATGCAATTTCTGTGTTTCATCGTCAGTAAGAAGGTCCAAGGGATACAGTAAACCTGAAGTAAAGCATCGGAATCTAAAACTGAACCTACAGGAGAGGTTCAAATCATCGAAAGTTAGAGTGTCTGTCTGCTTGTACTTATGTCGGCATTGTGCCTTTTGTACTAAATTCAGATTCATATTCTGTGTTTCATCGACAATACGAAGGTAAAAGGAATACAGTAAACCTGAAGTGAAGCATCGGAATCTAAAACTGGACTCACAGTAGAGGTTCAAATCATAGAAAGTTAGAGTGTCTGTCCTGGTGTATTTAAGTCGGCATTGTGCCTTTTGTATTAAATTCAGATACAATTTCTGTGTTACATCGTCAATAAGAAGGTCGAAGGGATACGGTAAACCTGAAGTGAAGCATCGGGATCTAAAACTGGACTCACAGGAGAGGTTCAATTCATAGAGAGTTAGAGTGTCAGTCCTCTTTTACTTAAGTCAGCATTGTGTCTTTTGTATTGAATTCGAATGCGATTTCTGTGTTTCATCGACAATAAGAATGTCCAAGGGATACAGTAAACCTGAAGTGAAACATCGGAATCAAAAACTGGACGCACAGGAGAAGTTCAAATCATAGAAAGTTAGAGTGTCAGTCCACTTGTACTTATTTCGGCATTGTGCCTTATGTATTAAATTCAGACGAAATTTCTGTGTTTCGTCGTCAATACGAAGGTCAAAGGCATACAGTAAACCTGAAGTGATGAATCGGAATCTAAAACTGGACTAACAGGAGAGGTTGAAATCATAGAAAGTTAGGGAGTCAGTCCTCATGTACTTAAGTCGGCATTGTTCTTTTTGTATTAAATTCAGATGAAATTTCTGTGTTTCATCGTCAGTAAGAAGGTCCAAGGGATACAGTAAACCTGAAGTAAAGCATCGGAATCTAAAACTGGACCTACAGGAGAGGTTCAAATCATAGAAAGTTAGAGTGTCAGTCCGCTTGTACTTAAGTCGGCATTGTGCCTTTTGTATTAAATTCAGATTCAATTTCTGTGTTCCATCGACAATAAGAAGGTAAAAGGAATACAGTAAACCTGAAGTGAAGCATCGGAATCCTAAACTGGACTCACAGGAGAGGTTCAAATCATAGAAAGTTAGAGTGTCTGTCCTGTTGTAGTTAAGTCGGCATTGTGCCTTTTGTATTAAATTCAGATACAATTTCTGTGTCACATCGTCAATAAGAAGGTCGAAGGGATACGGTAAACCTGAAGTGAAGCATCAGGATCTAAAACTGGACTCACAGGAGAGGTTCAAATCATAGAGAGTTAGAGTGTCAGTAATCTTTTACTTAAGTAGGTATTGTGCCCTTTGTTTTGAATTCGAATTCGATTTCTGTGTTTCATCGTCAGTAAGGAGGTCCAAGGTATACAGTAAACCTGAAGTGAAGCTTCGGAATCAAATACTGGACTCACAGGAGAGGTTCAAATCATAGAGGGTTAGAGTGTCAGTCCGCTTGTACTTAAGTCGGCATTGTGCCTTTTGTACTAAATTCAGATTCAATTTCTGTGTTTCATCGACAATACGAAGGTAAAAGGAATACAATAAACCTGAAGTGAAGCATCGGAATCTAAAACTGGACTCACAGCAGAGGTTCAAATCATAGAAAGTTAGAGTGTCTGTCCTGTTGTAGTTAAGTCGGCATTGTGCCTTTTGTATTAAATTCAGATACAATTTCTGTGTTACATCGTCAATAAGAAGGTCGATGGGATACGGTAAACCTAAAGTGAAGCATCGGGATCTAAAACTGGACTCACAGGAGAGGTTCAATTCATAGAGAGTTAGAGTGTCAGTCCTCTTTTACTTAAGTCAGCATTGTGCCTTTTGTATTGAATTCGAAAGCGATTTCTGTGTTTCATCGCCAATAAGAAGGTCCAAGGGATACAGTAAACCTGAAGTGAAGCATCGGAATCAAAAACTGGACGCACAGGAGAAGTTCAAATCATAGAAAGTTAGAGTGTCAGTCCACTTGTACTTATTTCGGCATTGTGCCTAATGTATTAAATTCAAATGAAATTTCTGTGTTTCGTCGTCAATACGAAGGTCAAAGGCATACAGTAAACCTGAAGTGATGCATCGGAATCTAAAACTGGACTAACAGGAGAGGTTGAAATCATAGAAAGTTAGGGAGTCAGTCCTCATGTACTTTAGTCGGCATTGTTCTTTTTGTATTAATTTCAGATGAAATTTCTGTGTTTCATCGTCAGTAAGAAGGTCCAAGGGAAACAGTAAACCTGAAGTAAAGCATCGGAATCTAAAACTGGACCTACAGGAGAGGTTCAAATCATAGAAAGTTAGAGTGTCAGTCCGCTTGTACTTAAGTCGTCATTGTGCCTTTTGTATTAAATTCAGATTCAATTTCTGTGTTTCATCGACAATAAGAAGGTAAAAGGAATACAGTAAACCTGAAGTGAAGCATCGGAATCTAAAACTGGACTCACAGGAGAGGTTCAAATCATAGAGGGTTAGAGGGTCAGTCCTCTTGTACTGAAGTCGGCATTGTGCCATTTGTACTAAATTCGGATATAAATTCTGTGTTTCATCGTCAATAAGAAGGTCTAAGGTATACATTAAACCTGAAGTGAAGCATCGGAAACTAAAACTGGACTTACAGGAGAGGTTCAAATCATAGAAAGTTTGAGTGTCAGTTCTCTTGTAGTTAAGTCGGCTTTGTGCCTGTTGTATTAAATTCGGAAGCAATTTCTGTGTTTCATCGTCAATACGTCGGTCCAAAGGATACAGTAAAACTGAAGTGAAGCATCGGAAAGTAAAACTGGACTCACAGGAGAGGTTCAAAAGATAGAAAGTTAGAGTGTCAGTCCTCTTGTACTTAAGTCGGCATTTTGCCATTTGTATTAAATTCGGATGCAATTTCTGTGTTTCATCGTCAATAAAAAGGTCCAAGGGATACAGTAAACCTGAAGTGAAGCATCGGAATTTAAAACTGGACTCACAGGAGAGGTTCAAATCGTAGAAAGTTATAGTGTCAGTCCGCCTGTAGTTAAGTCGGCATTGTGCCGTTTGCATTACATTCAGATGCGTTTTCTGTGTTTCATCATCAATAAGAAGGTCCAAGGTGTACAGTAAAAATGAAGTGAAGCATCAGAATCTTAACTGGACTCACAGGAGAGGTTCAAATCATAGAAAGTTAGAGTGTAAGTCTACTTGTTCTTAAGTCGGCATTGTGCCTTTTGTATTAAATTCGGATGGAATTTCTGTGTTTCATCGTCAATAAGAAGGTCCAAGGGAAACAGTAAACCTAAAGTGAAGCATCGGAATCTAAAACTGGATTCACAGGAGAAGTTCAAATCATAGGAAGTTAGAGTGTTAGTCTTTTTGTACTTAAGTCAGCATTGTGCTTTTGTATTAAATTCGGATGCAATTTCTGTGTTTCATCGTCAAGAAGAAGGTCCAAGGTATACAGTAAACCTGAAGTAAAGCATCGGAATCTAAAACTGGACTAACAGGAGAGGTTCAAAACATAGAAATTTATGGAGTCAGTCCTCCTGTACTTAAGTCGGCATTGTGCTTTTTGTATTAAATTCACATGCAATTTCTGTGTTACATCGTCAATAAGAACGTCGAAGGGATACGGTAAACCTGAAGTGAAGCATCGGGATCTAAAACTGGACTCACAGGAGAGGTTCAATTCATAGAGAGTTAGAGTGTCAGTCCTCTTTTACTTAAGTCAGCATTGTGTCTTTTGTATTGAATTCGAATGCGATTTCTGTGTTTCATCGACAATAAGAATGTCCAAGGGATACAGTAAACCTGAAGTGAAACATCGGAATCTAAAACTGGACCTACAGGAGAGGTTCAAATCATAGAAAGTTAGAGTGTCAGTCCGCTTGTACTTAAGTCGGCATTGTGCCTTTTGTATTAAATTCAGATTCAATTTCTGTGTTTCATCGACAATAAGAAGGTAAAAGGAATACAGTAAACCTGAAGTGAAGCATCGGAATCTAAAACTAGACTCACAGGAGAGGTTCAAATCAAAGAAAGTTAGAGTGTCTGTCCTATTGTAGTTAAGTCGGCATTGTGCCTTTTGTATTAAATTCAGATACAATTTCTGTGTCACATCGTCAATAAGAAGGTCGAAGGGATACGGTAAAACTGAAGTGAAGCATCAGGATCTAAAACTGGACTCACAGGAGAGGTTCAAATCATAGAGAGTTAGAGTGTCAGTAATCTTTTACTTAAGTAGGCATTGTGCCTTTTGTATTGAATTCGAATTCGATTTCTGTGTTTCATCGTCAATAAGGAGGTCCAAGGGATACAGTAAACCTGAAGTGAAGCTTCGGAATCAAAAACTGGACTCACAGGAGAGGTTCAAATCATAGAGGGTTAGAGGGTCAGTCCTCTTGTACTGAAGTCGGCATTGTGCCATTTGTACTAAATTCGGATATAAATTCTGTGTTTCATCGTCAATAAGAAGGTCTAAGGTATACATTAAACCTGAAGTGAAGCATCGGAAACTAAAACTGGACTTACAGGAGAGGTTCAAATCATAGAAAGTTTGAGTGTCAGTTCTCTTGTAGTTAAGTCGGCATTGTGCCTGTTGTATTAAATTCGGAAGCAATTTCTGTGTTTCATCGTCAATACGTCGGTCCAAAGGATACAGTAAACCTGAAGTGAAGCATCGGAAAGTAAAACTGGACTCACAGGAGAGGTTCAAAGGATAGAAAGTTAGAGTGTCAGTCCTCTTGTACTTAAGTCGGCATTTTGCCATTTGTATTAAATTCGGATGCAATTTCTGTGTTTCATCGTCAATAAAAAGGTCCAAGGGATACAGTAAACCTGAAGTGAAGCATCGGAATTTAAAACTGGACTCACAGGAGAGGTTCAAATCGTAGAAAGTTATAGTGTCAGTCCGCCTGTAGTTAAGTCGGCATTGTGCCGTTTGCATTACATTCAGATGCGTTTTCTGTGTTTCATCATCAATAAGAAGGTCCAAGGTGTACAGTAAAAATGAAGTGAAGCATCAGAATCTTAACTGGACTCACAGGAGAGGTTCAAATCATAGAAAGTTAGAGTGTAAGTCTACTTGTTCTTAAGTCGGCATTGTGCCTTTTGTATTAAATTCGGATGGAATTTCTGTGTTTCATCGTCAATAAGAAGGTCCAAGGGAAACAGTAAACCTAAAGTGAAGCATCGGAATCTAAAACTGGATTCACAGGAGAAGTTCAAATCATAGAAAGTTAGAGTGTCAGTCTTCTTGTACTTAAGTCAGCATTGTGCTTTTGTATTAAATTCGGATGCAATTTCTGTGTTTCATCGTCAAGAAGAAGGTCCAAGGTATACAGTAAACCTGAAGTAAAGCATCGGAATCTAAAACTGGACTAACAGGAGAGGTTCAAAACATAGAAATTTATGGAGTCAGTCCTCCTGTACTTAAGTCGGCATTGTGCTTTTTGTATTAAATTCAGATGCAATTTCTGTGTTACATCGTCAATAAGAACGTCGAAGGGATACGGTAAACCAGAAGTGAAGCATCGGGATCTAAAACTGGACTCACAGGAGAGGTTCAATTCATAGAGAGTTAGAGTGTCAGTCCTCTTTTATTTAAGTCAGCATTGTGCCTTTTGTATTGAATTCGAATGCGATTTCTGTGTTTCATCGACAATAAGAAGGTCCAAGGGATACAGTAAACCTGAAGTGAAGCATCGGAATCAAAAACTGGACGCACAGGAGAAGTTCAAATCATAGAAAGTTAGAGTGTCAGTCCACTTGTACTTAAGTCGGCATTGTGCCTTTTGTATTAAATTCGGATGCAATTTCTGTGTTTCATCGTCAATAAGAAGGTCCAAGGGAAGCAGTTAACCTAAAGTGAAGCATCGGAATCTAAAACTGGACTCACAGGAGAGGTCCAAATCATAGATAGTTAGAGTGTCAGTCCTCTTGTACTTAAGTCAGTATTGTGCTTTTGTATTAAATTCGGATGCAATTTCTGTGTTTCATCGTCAATATGAAGCTCAAAGGCATACAGTAAACCTGAAGTGATGCATCGGAATCTAAAACTGGACTAACAGGAGAGGTTGAAATCATAGAAAGTTAGGGAGTCAGTCCTCATGTACTTTAGTCGGCATTGTTCTTTTTGTATTAATTTCAGATGAAATTTCTGTGTTTCATCGTCAGTAAGAAGGTCCAAGGGAAACAGTAAACCTGAAGTAAAGCATCGGAATCTAAAACTGGACCTACAGGAGAGGTTCAAATCATAGAAAGTTAGAGTGTCAGTCCGCTTGTACTTAAGTCGGCATTGTGCCTTTTGTATTAAATTCAGATTCAATTTCTGTGTTTAATCGACAATAAGAAGGTAAAAGGAATACAGTAAACCTGAAGTGAAGCATCGGAATCTAAAACTAGACTCACACGAGAGGTTCAAATCAAAGAAAGTTAGAGTGTCTGTCCTATTGTAGTTAAGTCGGCATTGTGCCTTTTGTATTAAATTCAGATACAATTTCTGTGTCACATCGTCAATAAGAAGGTCGAAGGGATACGGTAAACCTGAAGTGAAGCATCAGGATCTAAAACTGGACTCACAGGAGATGTTCAAATCATAGAGAGTTAGAGTGTCAGTAATCTTTTACTTAAGTAGGCATTGTGCCTTTTGTATTGAATTCGAATTCGATTTCTGTGTTTCATCGTCAATAAGGAGGTCCAAGGGATACAGTAAACCTGAAGTGAAGCTTCGGAATCAAAAACTGGACTCACAGGAGAGGTTCAAATCATAGAGGGTTAGAGGGTCAGTCCTCTTGTACTGAAGTCGGCATTGTGCCATTTGTACTAAATTCGGATATAAATTCTGTGTTTCATCGTCAATAAGAAGGTCTAAGGTATACATTAAACCTGAAGTGAAGCATCGGAAACTAAAACTGGACTTACAGGAGAGGTTCAAATCATAGAAAATTTGAGTGTCAGTTCTCTTGTAGTTAAGTCGGCATTGTGCCTGTTGTATTAAATTCGGAAGCAATTTCTGTGTTTCATCGTCAATACGTCGGTCCAAAGGATACAGTAAACCTGAAGTGAAGCGTCGGAAAGTAAAACTGGACTCACAGGAGAGGTTCAAAAGATAGAAAGTTAGAGTGTCAGTCCTCTTGTACTTAAGTCGGCATTTTGCCATTTGTATTAAATTCGGATGCAATTTCTGTGTTTCATCGTCAATAAAAAGGTCCAAGGGATACAGTAAACCTGAAGTGAAGCATCGGAATTTAAAACTGGACTCACAGGAGAGGTTCAAATCGTAGAAAGTTATAGTGTCAGTCCGCCTGTAGTTAAGTCGGCATTGTGCCGTTTGCATTACATTCAGATGCGTTTTCTGTGTTTCATCATCAATAAGAAGGTCCAAGGTGTACAGTAAAAATGAAGTGAAGCATCAGAATCTTAACTGGACTCACAGGAGAGGTTCAAATCATAGAAAGTTAGAGTGTAAGTCCACTTGTACTTAAGTCGGCATTGTGCCTTTTGTATTAAATTCGGATGGAATATCTGTGTTTCATCGTCAATAAGAAGGTCCAAGGGAAACAGTAAACCTAAAGTGAAGCATCGGAATCTAAAACTGGATTCACAGGAGAAGTTCAAATCATAGAAAGTTAGAGTGTCAGTCTTCTTGTACTTAAGTCAGCATTGTGCTTTTGTATTAAATTCGGATGCAATTTCTGTGTTTCATCGTCAACAAGAAGGTCCAAGGTATACAGTAAACCTGAAGTAAAGCATCGGAATCTAAAACTGGACTAACAGGAGAGGTTCAAAACATAGAAATTTATGGAGTCAGTCCTCCTGTACTTAAGTCGGCATTGTGCTTTTTGTATTAAATTCAGATGCAATTTCTGTGTTTCATCGTCAGTAAGAAGGTCCAAGGGATACAGTAAACCTGAAGTAAAGCATCGGAATCTAAAACTGAACCTACAGGAGAGGTTCAAATCATAGAAAGTTAGAGTGTCAGTCTGCTTGTACTTAAGTCGGCATTGTGCCTTTTGCACTAAATTCAGATTCAATTTCTGTGTTTCATCGACAATACGAAGGTAAAAGGAATACAGTAAACCTGAAGGGAAGCATCGGAATCTAAAACTGGACTCACAGCAGAGGTTCAAATCATAGAAAGTTAGAGTGTCTGTCCTGTTGTAGTTAAGTCGGCATTGTGCCTTTTTTATTAAATTCAGATACAATTTCTGTGTTACATCGTCAATAAGAAGGTCGAAGGGATACGGTAAACCTGAAGTGAAGCATCGGGATCTAAAACTGGACTCACAGGAGAGGTTCAATTCATAGGGAGTTAGAGTGTCAGTCCTCTTTTACTTAAGTCAGCATTGTGCCTTTTGTATTGAATATGAATGCGATTTCTGTGTTTCATCGACAATAAGAAGGTCCAAGGGATACAGTAAACCTGAAGTGAAGCATCGGAATCAAAAACTGGACGCACAGGAGAAGTTCAAATCATAGAAAGTTAGAGTGTCAGTCCACTTGTACTTATTTCGGCATTGTGCATTATGTATTAAATTCAGATGAAATTTCTGTGTATCGTCGTCAATACGAAGGTCAAAGGCATACAGTAAACCTGAAGTGATGCATCGGAATCTAAAACTGGACTAATAGGAGAGGTTGAAATCATAGAAAGTTAGGGAGTCAGTCCTCTTGTACTTAAGTCGGCATTGTGCTTTTTGTATTACATTCAGATGCGTTTTCTGTGTTTCATCATTAATAAGAAGGTCCAAAGTGTACAGTAAACCTGCAGTGAAGCATCAGAATCTAAACTGGACTCACACTCGAGGTTTAAATCATAGAAAGTTAGAGTGTCAGTCCACTTGTACTTAAGTCGGCATTGTGCCTTTTGTATTAAATTCGGATGCAATTTCTGTGTTTCATCGTCAATAAGAAGGTCCAATGGGATGCAGTTAACCTAAAGTGAAGCATCGGAATCTAAAACTGGACTCACAGGAGAGGTCCAAATCATAGATAGTTAGAGTGTCAGTCCTCTTGTACTTAAGTCAGTATTGTGCTTTTGTATTAAATTCGGATGCAATTTCTGTGTTTCATCGTCAATATGAAGCTCAAAGGCATACAGTAAACCTGAAGTGATGCATCGGAATCTAAAACTGGACTAACAGGAGAGGTTGAAATCATAGAAAGTTAGGGAGTCAGTCCTCTTGTACTTAAGTCGGCATTGTGCTTTTTGTATTAAATTCAGATGCAATTTCTGTGTTTCATCGTCAGTAAGAAGGTCCAAGGGATACAGTAAACCTGAAGTAAAGCATCGGAATCTAAAACTGGACCTACAGGAGAGGTTCAAATCATAGAAAGTTAGAGTGTCAGTCCGCTTGTACTTAAGTCGGCATTGTGCCTTTTGTACTAAATTCAGATTCAATTTCTGTGTTTCATCGACAATACGAAGGTCTAAGGTATACATTAAACCTGAAGTGAAGCATCGGAATCTAAAACTGGACTTACAGGAGAGGTTCAAATCATAGAAAGTTTGAGTGTCAGTCCTCTTGTAGTTAAGTCGGCATTGTGCCTGTTGTATTAAATTCGGAAGCAATTTCTGTGTTTCATCGTCAATAAGTAGGTCCAAGGGATACAGTAAACCTGAAGTGAAGCATCGGAAACTAAAGATGGACTCACAGGAGAGGTTCAAAAGATAGAAAGTTAGAGTGTCAGTCCTCTTGTACTTAAGTCGGCATTTTGCCATTTGTATTAAATTCGGATGCAATTTCTGTGTTTCATCGTCAATAAGAAGGTACAAGGGATACAGTAAACCTGAAGTGAAGCATCGGAATCTAAAACTGGACTCACAGGAGAGGTTCAAATCATAGAAAGTTATAGTGTCAGTCCGCCTGTAGTTAAGTCGTCATTGTGCCGTTTGCATTACACTCAGATGCGTTTTCTGTGTTTCATCATCAATAAGAAGGTCCAAGGTGTACAGTAAACCTGATGTTAAGCATCAGAATGTAAACTGGACTCACAGGAGAGGTTCAAATCATAGAAAGTTAGAGTGTAAGTCCACTTGTACTTAAGTCGGCATTGTGCCTCTTGTATTAAATTCGGATGCAATTTCTGTGTTTCATCGTCAATAAGAAGGTCCAAGGGAAACAGTAAACCTAAAGTGAAGCATCGGAATCTAAAACTGGATTCACAGGAGAAGTTCAAATCATAGAAAGTTAGAGTGTCAGTCTTCTTGTACTTAAGTCAGTTTGTGCTTTTGTATTAAATTCGGATGCAATTTCTGTGTTTCATCGTCAACAAGAAGGTCCAAGGTATACAGTAAACCTGAAGTGATGCATCGAAATCTAAAATTGGACTAACAGGAGAGGTTCAAATCATAGAAATTTACGGAGTCAGTCCTCTTGTACTTAAGTCTGCATTGTGCTTTTTGTATTAAATTCAGATGCAATTTCTGTGTTTCATCGTCAGTAAGAAAGTCCAAGGGATACAGTAAACCTAAAGTAAAGCATCGGAATCTAAAACTGGACCTACAGGAGAGGTTCAAATCATAGAAAGTTAGAGTGTCAGTCCGCTTGTACTTAAGTCGGCATTGTGCCTTTTGTACTAAATTCAGATTCAATTTCTGTGTTTCATCGACAATACGAAGGTAAAAGGAATACAATAAACCTGAAGTGAAGCATCGGAATCTAAAACTGGACTCACAGCAGAGGTTCAAATCATAGAAAGTTAGAGTGTCTGTCCTGTTGTAGTTAAGTCGGCATTGTGCCTTTTGTATTAAATTCAGATACAATTTCTGTGTTACATCGTCAATAAGAAGGTCGAAGGGATACGGTAAACCTGATGTGAAGCATCAGGATCTAAAACTGGACTCACAGGAGAGGTTCAAATCATAGAGAGTTAGAGTGTCAGTAATCTTTTACTTAAGTAGGCATTGAGCCCTTTGTTTTGAATTCGAATTCGATTTCTGTGTTTCATCGTCAATAAGGAGGTCCAAGGTATACAGTAAACCTGAAGTGAAGCTTCGGAATCAAAACCGGGATTCACAGGAGAAGTTCAAATCATAGAAAGTTAGAGTGTCAGTCTTCTTGTACTTAAGTCAGCATTGTGCTTTTGTATTAAATTCGGATGCAATTTCTGTGTTTCATCGTCAACAAGAAGGTCCAAGGTATACAGTAAACCTGAAGTGATGCATCGGAATCTAAAACTGGACTAACAGGAGAGGTTCAAATCATAGAAATTTACGGAGTCAGTCCTCTTGTACTTAAGTCGGCATTGTGCTTTTTGTATTAAATTCAGATGCAATTTCTGTGTTTCATCGTCAGTAAGAAGGTCCAAGGGATACAGTAAACCTGAAGTAAAGCATCGGAATCTAAAACTGGACCTACAGGAGAGGTTCAAATAATAGATAGTTAGAGTGTCAGTCCGCTTGTGCTTAAGTCGGCATTGTGCCTTTTGTACTAAATTCAGATTCAATTTCTGTGTTTCATCGACAATACGAAGGTAAAAGGGATAAAGTAAACCTGAAGTGAAGCATCGGAATCTTTAACTGGACTCACAGCAGAGGTTCAAATCATAGAAAGTTAGAGTGTCTGTCCTGTTGTAGTTAAGTCGGCATTGTGCCTTTTGTATTAAATTCAGATACAATATCTGTGTTACATCGTCAATAAGATGGTCGAAGGGATACGGTAAACCTGAAGTGAAGCATCGGGACCTAAAACTGGACTCACAGGAGAGGTTCAATTCATAGAGAGTTAGAGTGTCAGTCCTCTTTTACTTAAGTCAGCATTGTGCCTTTTGTATTGAATTCGAATGCGATTTCTGTGTTTCATCGACAATAAGAAGGTCCAAGTGATACAGTAAACCTGAAGTGAAGCATCGGAATCAATAACTGGACGCACAGGAGAAGTTCAAATCATAGAAAGTTAGAGTGTCAGTCCACTTGTACTTATTTCGGCATTGTGCCTTATGTATTAAATTCAGATGAAATTTCTGTGTTTCGTCGTCAATACGAAGGTCCAAGGTATACAGTAAACCTGAAGTGAAGCATCGGAATCTAAAACTGAACTCACAGGAGAGGTTCTAATCATAGAAAGTTAGAGTGTCAGTCCTCCTGTAGTTAAGTCGGCATTGTGCCTTTTGTATTAAATTCAGATACAATTTCTGTGTCACATCGTCAATAAGAAGGTCGAAGGGATACGGTAAACCTGAAGTGAAGCATCGGGATCTAAAACTGGACTCACAGGAGAGGTTCAATTCATAGAGAGTTAGAGTGTCAGTCCTCTTTTACTTAAGTCAGCATTGTGCCTTTTGTATTGAATTCGAATGCGATTTCTGTGTTTCATCGACAATAAGAAGGTCCAAGGGATACAGTAAACCGGAAGTGAAGCATCGGAATCAAAAGCTGGATGCACAGGAGAAGTTCAAATCATAGAAAGTTAGAGTGTCAGTCCACTTGTACTTATTTCGGCATTGTGCCTTATGTATTAAATTCAGATGAAATTTCTGTGTTTCGTCGTCAATACGAAGGTCCAAGGTATACAGTAAACCTGAAGTGAAGCATCGGAATCTAAAACTGGACTCACAGGAGAGGTTCAAATCATAGAAAGTTAGAGTGTCAGTCCTCCTGTGGTTAAGTCGGCATTGTGCCTTTTGTATTAAATTCAGATACAATTTCTGTGTTACATCGTCAATAAGAAGGTCGAAGGGATACGGTAAACCTGAAGTGAAGCATCGGGATCTATAACTGGACCTACAGGAGAGGTTCAAATCATAGAAAGTTAGAGTGTCAGTCCGCTTGTACTTAAGTCGGCATTGTGCCTTTTGTATTAAATTCAGATTCAATTTCTGTGTTTCATCGACAATAAGAAGGTCCAAGGGATACAGTAAACCTGAAGTGAAGCATCGGAATCTAAAACTGGACTCACAGGAGAGGTTCAAATCATAGAAAGTTATAGTGTCAGTCCGCCTGTAGTTAAGTCGGCATTGTGCCGTTTGCATTACATTCAGATGCGTTTTCTGTGTTTCATCATCAATAAGAAGGTCCAAGGTGTACAGTAAACCTGAAGTGAAGCATCAGAATCTAAACTGGACTCACAGGAGAGGTTCAAATCATAGATAGTTAGAGTGTAAGTCCACTTGTACTTAAGTCGGCATTGTGCCTTTTGTATAATATTCGGATGCAATTTCTGTGTTTCATCGTCAATAAGATGGTCCAAGGGAAACAGTAAACCCAAAGTGAAGCATCGGAATCAAAAACTGGATTCACAGGTGAAGTTCAAATCATACAAAGTTAGAGTGTCAGTCTTCTTGTACTTAAGTCAGCATTGTGCTTTTGTATTAAATTCGGATGCAATTTCTGTGTTTCATCGTCAACAAGAAGGTCCAAGGTATACAGTAAACCTGAAGTGATGCATCGGAATCTAAAACTGGATTAACAGGAGAGGTTCAAATCATAGAAATTTACGGAGTCAGTCCTCTTGTTCTTAAGTTGGCATTGTGCTTTTTGTATTAAATTCAGATGCAATTTCTGTGTTTCATCGTCAGTAAGAAGGTCCAAGGGATACAGTAAACCTGAAATAAAGCATCGGAATCTGAAACTGGACCTACAGGAGAGGTTCAAATCATAGAAAGTTAAAGTGTCAGTCCGCTTGTACTTAAGTCGGCATTGTGCCTTTTGGATTAAATTCAGATTCAATTTCTGTGTTTCATCGACAATACGAAGGTAAAAGGAATACAGTAAACCTGAAGTGAAGCATCGGAATCTAAAACTGGACTCACAGCAGAGGTTCAAATCATAGAAAGTTAGAGTGTCTGTCCTGTTGTAGTTAAGTCGGCATTGTGCCTTTTGTATTACATTCAGATACAATTTCTGTGTTACATCGTCAATAAGAAGGTCGAAGGGATACGGTAAACCTGAAGTGAAGCATCGGGATCTAAAACTGGACTCACAGGAGAGGTTCAATTCATAGAGAGTTAGAGTGTCAGTCCTCTTTTACTTAAGTCAGCATTGTGCCTTTTGTATTGAATTCGAATGCGATATCTGTGTTTCATCGTCAATAAGAAGGTCCAAGGGATACAGTAAACCTGAACTGAAGCATCGGAAACTAAAACTGGACTCACAGGAGAGGTTCAAAATATAGAAAGTTAGAGCTTCAGTCCTCTTGTACTTAAGTCGGCATTTTGCCATTTGTATTAAATTCGGATGCAATTTCTGTGTTTCATCGTCAATAAGAAGGTCCAAGGGATACAGTAAACCTGAAGTGAAGCATCGGAATCTAAAACTGGACTCACAGGAGAGGTTCAAATCATAGAAAGTTATAGTGTCAGTCCGCCTGTAGTTAAGTCGGCATTGTGCCGTTTGCATTACATTCAGATGCGTTTTCTGTGTTTCATCATCAATAAGAAGGTCCAAGGTGTACTGTAAACCTGAAGTGAAGCATCAGAATCTAAACTGGACTCACAGGAGAGGTTCAAATCATAGAAGGTTAGAGTGTAAGTCCACTTGTACTTAAGTCGGCATTGTGCCTTTTGTATTAAATTCGGATGCAATTTCTGTGTTTCATCGTCAATAAGTTGGTCCAAGGGATACAGTAAACCTGAACTGAAGCATCGGAAACTAAAACTGGACTCACAGGAGAGGTTCAAAATATAGAAAGTTAGAGCTTCAGTCCTCTTGTACTTAAGTCGGCATTTTGCCATTTGTATTAAATTCGGATGCAATTTCTGTGTTTCATCGTCAATAAGAAGGTCCAAGGGATACAGTAAACCTGAAGTGAAGCATCGGAATCTAAAACTGGACTCACAGGAGAGGTTCAAATCATAGAAAGTTATAGTGTCAGTCCGCCTGTAGTTAAGTCGGCATTGTGCCGTTTGCATTACATTCAGATGCGTTTTCTGTGTTTCATCATCAATAAGAAGGTCCAAGGTGTACTGTAAACCTGAAGTGAAGCATCAGAATCTAAACTGGACTCACAGGAGAGGTTCAAATCATAGAAGGTTAGAGTGTAAGTCCACTTGTACTTAAGTCGGCATTGTGCCTTTTGTATTAAATTCGGATGCAATTTCTGTGTTTCATCGTCAATAAGAAGGTCCAAGGGAAACAGTAAACCTAAAGTGAAGCAACGGAATGTAAAACTGGATTCACAGGAGAAGTTCAAATCATAGAAAGTTAGAGTGTCAGTCTTATTGTACTTAAGTCAGCATTGTGCTTTTGTATTAAATTCGGATGCAATTTCTGTGTTTCATCGTCAACAAGAAGGTCCAAGGTATACAGTAAACCTGAAGTGATGCATCGGAATCTAAAACTGGACTAACAGGAGAGGTTCAAATCATAGAAATTTACGGAGTCAGTCCTCTTGTACTTAAGTCGGCATTGTGCTTTTTGTATTAAATTCAGATGCAATTTCTGTGTTTCATCGTCAGTAAGAAGGTCCAAGAGATACAGTAAGCCTGAAGTAAAGCATCGGAATCTAAAACTTGACCTACAGGAGAGGTTCAAATCATAGAAAATTAGAGTGTCAGTCCGCTTGTACTTAAGTCGGCATTGTGCCTTTTGTATTAAATTCAGATTCAATTTCTGTGTTTCATCAACAATAAGAAGGTAAAAGGAATACAGTAAACCTGAAGTGAAGCATTGGAATCTAAAACTGGACTCACAGCAGAGGTTCAAATCATAGAAAGTTAGAGTGTCTGTCCTGTTGTAGTTAAGTCGGCATTGTGCCTTTTGTATTAAATTCAGATACAATTTCTGTGTTACATCGTCAATAAGAAGGTCGAAGGGATGCGGTAAACCTGAAGTGAAGCATCGGGATCTAAAACTGGACTCAGAGGAGAGGTTCAATTCATAGAGAGTTAGAGTGTCAGTCCTCTTTTACTTAAGTCAGCATTGTGCCTTTTGTATTGAATTCGAATGCGATTTCTGTGTTTCATCGTCAATAAGAAGGTCCAAGGGATACAGTAAACCTGAAGTGTAGCATCGGAATCAAAAACTGGACTCACAGGAGAAGTTCAAATCATAGAAAGTTAGAGTGTCAGTCCTCTTGTACTTAATTCGGCATTGTGCCTTATGTATTAAATTCAGATGAAATTTCTGTGTTTCGTCGTCAATACGAAGGTCCAAGGTATACAGTAAACCTGAAGTGAAGCATCGGAATCCAAACTGGACTCACAAGAGAGATTCAATTCATAGAGAGTTAGAGTGTCAGTCCTCTTTTACTTAAGTCAGCATTGTGCCTTTTGTAGTGAATTCGAATGCGATTTCTGTGTTTCATCGTCAATAAGAAGGTGCAAGGGATTCAGTACACCTGAGGTGAATCATCGGAATTTAAAACTGGACCTACAGGAGAGGTTGAAATCATAGAAAGTTAGAGTGTTAGTCCGCTTGTACTTGAGTCTACATTGTGCCTTTTGTATTAAATTCAGATGCAATTTCTGTGTTTGATCGACAATAAGAAGGTCCAAGGTACACAGTAAACCTGAAGTGAAGCATCGGAATCTAAAACTGGACTCACAGCAGAGGTTCAAATCATAGAAAGTTTGAGTGTCTGTCCTCTTGTAGTTAAGTCCGCATTGTGCCTTTTGTATTAAATTCAGATGCAATTTCTGTGTTTCATCGTCAATAAGAAGGTCCAAGGTATACGGTAAACCTGAAGTGAAGCACCGGAAACTAAAACTGGACTCACAGGAGCGGTTCAAATCATAGAGATTTGGAGTGTCAGTCCTCTTTTACTTATGTCGGCATTGTGCCTTTTGTATTGAATTCGAATGCGATTTCTGTGTTTCATCGTCAATAAGAAGGTCCAAGGGATACAGTAAACCTGAAGTGAAGCATCGGAATCTAAAACTGGACTCACAGGAGAGGTTCAAATCATAGAAAGTTAGAGTGTCAGTCCTCTTGTACTTAAGTCGGCATTGTGCCTTATGTATTAAATTCAGATGCGTTTTCTGTGCTTCATCGTCAATAAGAAGGTCCAAGGTACACAGTAAACACGAAGTGAAGCATCAGAATCTAAACTGGACTCACAGGAGAGGTTCAAATCATAGAAAGTTAGTGTGTCAGTTCCCTTGTACTTAAGTCGGCATTGTGCTTTTTGTATTAAATTCGGATGCAATTTCTGTGTTTCATCGTCAATAAGATGGTCCAAGGATACAGTAAACCTGAAGTGAAGCATCGGAATCTAAAACTTGACAAACAGGAGTGGTTCAAATCATAGAAAGTTAGGGTGTCAATCCTCTTGTACTTAAGTCGGCATTGAGCCTTTTGTATTAAAGTCGGATGCCATTTCTGTGTTTCATCGTCAACAAGAAGGTCCAAGGGAAACAGTAAACCTGAAGTGATACATCGGAATCCAAAACTGGACTCACAGGAAAGGTTCAAATCATAGAAAGTTAGAGTGTCAGTCCTCTTGTACTTAAGTCAGCATTGTGCTTTTGTATTAACTTCGGATGCAATTTCTGTGCTTCATCGTCAATAAAAAAGTCCAAGGTATACACTAAACCTGAAGTGATGCATCGGAATCGAAAACTGGACTAACAGGAGAGGTTGAAATCATAGTAAGTTAGGGAGTCAGTCCTCTTGTACTTAAGTCGGCATTGTGCTTTTGTATTAAATACAGATGCAATTTCTGTGTTTCATCGTCAATAAGAAGGTCCAAGGGATACAGTAATCCTGAAGTGAAACATCGGAATTTAAAACTGGACCTACAGGAGAGGTTCAAATCATAGAAAGTTAGTGTGTTATTCCGCTTGTACTTGGGTCGGCATTGTGCCTTTTGAATGAAATTCAGACGCAATTTCTGTGTATCATCGACAATAAGAAGGTCCATGGTATACAGTAAACCTGAAGTGAAGCATCGGAATCTGAACTGGACTCACAGCAGAGGTTCAAATCATAGAAAGTTTGAGTGTCTGTCCTATTGTAGTTAAGTCGGCATTGTGCCTTTTGTATTACATTCAGATGCAATTTCTGTGTTACATCGTCAATAAGAAGGTCCAAGGTATACGGTAAACCTGAAGTGAAGCATCGGTATCTAAAACTGGACTCACAGGAGCGGTTCAAATCATAGAGAGTTAGAGTGTCAGTCCCCTTTTACTTAAGTCGGCATTGTGCCTTTTGTATTGAACTCGAATGCGATTTCTGTGTTTCATCGTCAATAAGAAGGTCCAAGGCATACAGTAAACCTGAAGTGATGCATCGGAATCTAAAACTGGACTAACAGGAGAGGTTCAAATCATAGAAATTTACGGAGTCAGTCCTCTTGTACTTAAGTCGGCATTGTGCTTTTTGTATTAAATTCAGATGCAATTTCTGTGTTTCATCGTCAGTAAAAAGGTCCAAGGGATACAGTAAACCTGAAGTAAAGCATCGGAATCTAAAACTAGACCTACAGGAGAGGTTCAAATCATAGAAAGTTAGAGTGTCAGTCCGCTTGTACTTAAGTCGGCATTGTGCCTTTTGTATTAAATTCAGATTCAATTTCTGTGTTTCATCGACAATACGAAGGTAAAAGGAATACAGTAAACCTGAAGTGAAGCATCGGAATCTAAAACTGGACTCACAGGAGAGGTTCAAATCATAGAAAGTTAGAGTGTATGTCCTGTTGTAGTTAAGTCGGCATTGTGCCTTTTGTATTAAATTCAGATACAATTTCTGTGTTACATCGTCAATAAGAAGGTCGAAGGGATACGGTAAACCTGAAGTGAAGCATCAAGATCTAAAACTGGACTCACAGGAGAGGTTCAATTCATAGAGAGTTAGAGTGTCAGTCCTCTTTTACTTAAGTCAGCATTGTGCCTTTTGTATTGAATTCGAATGCGATTTCTGTGTTTCATTGTCAATAAGAAGGTCCAAGGGATACAGTAAACCTGAAGTGAAGCATCGGAATCAAAAACTGGACTCACAGGAGAAGTTCAAATCATAGAAAGTTAGAGTGTCAGTCTTCTTGTACTTAAGTCAGCATTGTGCTTTTGTATTAAATTCGGATGCAATTTCTGTGTTTCATCGTCAACAAGAACGTCCAAGGTATACAGTAAACCTGAAGTGATGCATCGGAATCTAAAACTGGACTAACAGGAGAGGTTCAAATCATAGAAATTTACGGAGTCAGTCCTCTTGTACTTAAGTCGGCATTGTGCTTTTTGTATTAAATTCAGATGCAATTTCTGTGTTTCATCGTCAATAAGAAGGTCCAAGGGACACAGTAAACCTAAAGTGAAGCATCGGAATCTAAAACTGGACTCACAGGAGAAGTTCAAATCATAGAAAGTTAGAGTGTCAGTCTTCTTGTACTTAAGTCAGCATTGTGCTTTTGTATTAAATTCGGATGCAATTTCTGTGTTTCATCGTCAACAAGAAGGTCCAAGGTATACAGTAAACCTGAAGTGATGCATCGGAATCTAAACCTGGACTAACAGGAGAGGTTCAAATCATAGAAATTTACGGAGTCAGTCCTCTTGTACTTAAGTCGGCATTGTGCTTTTTGTATTAAATTCAGATGCAATTTCTGTGTTTCATCGTCAGTAAGAAGGTCCAAGGGATACAGTAAACCTGAAGTAAAGCATCGGAATCTAAAACTGGACCTACAGGAGAGGTTCAAATCATAGAAAGTTAGAGTGTCAGCCCGCTTGTACTTAAGTCAGCATTGTGCCTTTTGTATTAAATTCAGATTCAATTTCTGTGTTTCATCGACAATACGAAGGTAAAAAGGAATACAGTAAACCTGAAGTGAAGCATCGGAATCTAAAACTGGACTCACAGCAGAGGTTCAAATCATAGAAAGTTAGAGTGTCTGTCCTGTTGTAGTTAAGTCAGCATTGTGCTTTTGTATTAAATTCAGATACAATTTCTGTGTTACATTGTCAATAAGAAGGTCGAAGGGATACGGTAAACCTGAAGTGAAGCATCAAGATCTAAAACTGGACTCACAGGAGAGGTTCAATTCATAGAGAGTTAGAGTGTCAGTCCTCCTGTAGTTAAGTCGGCATTGTGCCTTTTGTATTAAATTCGAATGCGATTTCTGTGTTTCATCGTCAATAAGAAGGTCCAAGGGATACAGTAAACCTGAAGTGAAGCATCGGAATCAAAAATTGGACTCACAGGAGAAGTTCAAATCATAGAAAGTTAGAGTGTCAGTCCACTTGTACTTATTTCGGCATTGTGCCTTATGTATTAAATTCAGATGAAATTTCTGTGTTTCGTCGTCAATACGAAGGTCCAAGGTATACAGTAAACCTGAAGTTAAGCATCGGAATCTAAAACTGGACTCACAGGAGAGGTTCAAATCATAGAAAGTTAGAGTGTCAGTCCTCCTGTAGTTAAGTCGGCATTGTGCCTTTTGTATTAAATTCAGATACAATTTCTGTGTTACATCGTCAATAAGAAGGTCGAAGGGATACAGTAAACCTGAAGTGAAGCATCGGGATCTATAACTGGACCTACAGGAGAGGTTCAAATCATAGAAAGTTAGAGTGTCAGTCCGCTTGTACTTAAGTCGGTATTGTGCCTTTTGTATTAAATTCAGATTCAATTTCTGTGTTTCATCGACAATAAGAAGGTAAAAGGAATACAGTAAACCTGAAGTGAAGCATCGGAATCTAAAACTGGACTCACAGCAGAGGTTCAAATCATAGAAAGTTAGAGTGTCTGTCCTGTTGTAGTTAAGTCGACATTGTGCCTTTTGTATTAAATTCAGATACAATTTCTGTGTCACATCGTCAATAAGAAGGTCGATGGGATACGGTAAACCTGAAGTGAAGCATCGGGATCTAAAACTGGACTCACAGGAGAGGTTCAAATCATAGAGAGTTAGAGTGTCAGTAATCTTTTACTTATGTAGGCATTGTGCTTTTGTATTGAATTCGAATTCGATTTCTGTGTTTCATCGTCAATAAGGAGGTCCAAGGGATACAGTAAACCTGAAGTGAAGCTTCGGAATCAAAAACTGGACTCACAGGAGAGGTTCAAATCATAGAGGGCTAGAGGGTCAGTCCTCTTGTACTGAAGTCGGCATTGTGCCTTTTGTACTAAATTCGGATATAAATTCTGTGTTTCATCGACAATAAGAAGGTCTAAGGTGTACATTAAACCTGAAGTGAAGCATCGGAATCTAAAACTGGACTTACAGGAGAGGTTCAAATCATAGAAAGTTTGAGTGTCTGTCCTCTTGTAGTTAAGTCGGCATTGTGCCTGTTGTATTAAATTCGGAAGCAATTTCTGTGTTTCATCGTCAATAAGTAGGTCCAAGGGATACAGTAAACCGGAAGTGAAGCATCGGAAACTAAAACTGGACTCACAGGAGAGGTTCAAATCATAGAAAGTTATAGTGTCAGTCCGCCTGTAGTTAAGTCGGCATTGTGCCGTTTGCATTACATTCAGATGCGTTTTCTGTGTTTCATCATCAATAAGAAGGTCCAAGGTGTACAGTAAACCTGAAGTGAAGCATCAGAATCTAAACTGGAGTCACAGGAGTGGTTCAAATCATAGAAAGTTAGAGTGTAAGTCCACTTGTACTTAAGTCGGCATTGTGCCTTTTGTATTAAATTCGGACGCAATTTCTGTGTTTCATCGTCAACAAGAAGGTCCAAGGTATACAGTAAACCTGAAGTGATGCATCGGAATCTAAAACTGGATTAACAGGAGAGGTTCAAATCATAGAAATTTACGGAGTCAGTCCACTTGTTCTTAAGTCGGCATTGTGCTTTTTGTATTAAATTCAGATGCAATTTCTATGTTTCATCGTCAGTAAGAAGGTCCAAGGGATACAGTAAACCTGAAGTAAAGCATCGGAGTCTAAAACTGGACTCACAGCAGAGGTTCAAATCATAGAAAGTTAGAGTGTCTGTCCTGTTGTAGTTAAGTCGGCATTGTGCCTTTTGTATTAAATTCAGATACAATTTCTGTGTTACATCGTCAATAAGAAGGTCGAAGGGATACGGTAAACCTGAAGTGAAGCATCGGGATCTAAAACTGGACTCACAGGAGAGGTTCAATTCATAGTGAGTTAGAGTGTCAGTCCTCTTTTACTTAAGCCAGCATTGTGCCTTTTGTATTGAATTCGAATGCGATATCTGTGTTTCATCGTCAATTAGAAGGTCGAAGGGATACGGTAAACCTGAAGTGAAGCATCGGGATCTAAAACTGGACTCACAGGAGAGGTTCAATTCATAGAGAGTTAGAGTGTCAGTCCACTTTTACTTAAGCCAGCATTGTGCCTTTTGTATTGAATTCGAATGCGATATCTGTGTTTCATCGTCAATAAGAAGGTCCAAGGGATACAGTAAACCTGAAGTGAAGCATCGGAATCAAAAACTGGACGCACAGGATAAGTTCAAATCATAGAAAGTTAGAGTGTCAGTCCACTTGTACTTATTTCGGCATTGTGCCTTATGTATTAAATTCAAATGAAATTCCTGTGTTTCGTCGTCAATACGAAGGTCCAAGGTATACAGTAAACCTGAAGTGAAGCATCGGGATCTATAACTGGACCTACAGGAGAGGTTCAAATCATAGAAAGTAAGAGTGTCAGTCCGCTTGTACTTAAGTCGGCATTGTGCCTTTTGTATTAAATTCAGATTCAATTTCTGTGTTTCATCGACAATAAGAAGGTAAAAGGAATACAGTAAACCTGAAGTGAAGCATCGGAATCTAAAACTGGACTCACAGCAGAGGTTCAAATCATAGAAAGTTTGAGTGTCTGTCCTGTTGTAGTTAAGTCGGCATTGTGCCTTTTGAATTAAATTCAGATTCAATTACTGTGTTACATCGTCAATAAGAAGGTCGAAAGGATACGGTAAACCTGAAGTGAAGCATCGGGATCTAAAACTGGACTCACGCGAGAGGTTCAAATCATAGAGAGTTAGAGTGTCAGTAATCTTTTACTTAAGTAGGCATTGTGCCTTTTGTATTGGATTCGAATTCGATTTCTGTGTATCATCGTTAATAAGGAGTTCCAAGGGATACAGTAAACCGGAAGTGAAGCTTCGGAATCAAATCTGGACTCACAGGAGAGGTTCAAATCATAGAGGGTTAGAGGGTCAGTCCTCTTGTACTTAAGTCGGCATTGTGCCTTTTGTACTAAATTCGGATATAAATTCTGTGTTTCATCGTCAATAAGAAGGTCTAAGGTATACATTAAACCTGAAGTGAAGCATCGAAATCTAATACTGGACTTACAGGAGAAGTTCAAATCATAGAAAGTTTGAGTGTCAATCCTCTTGTAGTTAAGTCGGCATTGTGCCTGTTGTATTAAATTCGGAAGCAATTTCTGTGTTTCATCGTCAATAAGTAGGTCCAAGGGATACAGTAAACCTGAAGTGAAGCATCGGAATCTAAAACTGGACTCACAGGAGAGGTTCAAATCATAGAAAGTTATAGTGTCAGTCCGCCTGTAGTTAAGTCGGCATTGTGCCGTTTGCATTACATTCAGATGCGTTTTCTGTGTTTCATCATCAATAAGAAGGTCCAAGGTATACAGTAAACCTGAAGTGAAGCATCAGAATCTAAACTGGACTCACAGGAGAGGTTCAAATCATAGAAAGTTAGAGTGTAAGTCCACTTGTACTTAAGTCGGCATTGTGCCTTTTGTATTAAATTCGGATGCAATTTCTGTGTTTCATCGTCAATAAGAAGGTCCAAGGGAACCAGTAAACCTAAAGTGAAGCATCGGAATCTAAAACTGGATTCACAGGAGAAGTTCAAATCATAGAAAGTTAGAGTGTCAGTCTTCTTGTACTTAAGTCAGCATTGTGCTTTTGTATTAAATTCGGATGCAATGTCTGTGTTTCATCGTCAAGAAGAAGGTCCAAGGTATACAGTAAACCTGAAGTGATGCATCGGAATCTAAAACTGGACTAACAGGAGAGGTTCAAATCATAGAAATTTACGGAGTCAGTCCTCTTGTACTTAAGTCGGCATTGTGCTTTTTGTATTAAATTCAGATGCAATTTCTGTGTTTCATCGTCAGTAAAAAGGTCCAAGGGATACAGTAAACCTGAAGTAAAGCATCGGAATCTAAAACTGGACCTACAGGAGAGGTTCAAATCATAGAAAGTTAGAGTGTCAGTCCGCTTGTACTTATGTCGGCATTGTGCCTTTTGTATTAAATTCAGATTCAATTTCTGTGTTTCATCGACAATAAGAAGGTAAAAGGAATACAGTAAACCTGAAGTGAAGCATCGGAATCTAAAACTGGACTCACAGCAGAGGTTCAAATCATAGAAAGTTAGAGTGTCTGTCCTGTTGTAGTTAAGTCGGCATTGTGCCTTTTGTATTAAATTCAGATACAATTTCTGTGTTACATCGTCTATAAGAAGGTCGAAGGGATGCGGTAAACCTGAAGTGAAGCATCGGGATCTAAAACTGGACTCGCAGGAGAGGTTCAATTCATAGAGAGTTAGAGTGTCAGTCCTCTTTTACTTAAGTCAGCATTGTGCCTTTTGTATTGAATTCGAATGCGATTTCTGTGTTTCATCGTCAATAAGAAGGTGCAAGGGATTCAGTAAACCTGAAGTGAATCATCGGAATTTAAAACTGGACCTACAGGAGAGGTTGAAATCATAGAAAGTTAGAGTGTTAGTCCGCTTGTACTTGAGTATACATTGTGCCTTTTGTATTAAATTCAGATGCAATTTCTGTGTTTGATCGACAATAAGAAGGTCCAAGGTACACAGTAAACCTGAAGTGAAGCATCGGAATCTAAAACTAGACTCACAGCAGAGGTTCAAATCATAGAAAGTTTGAGTGTCTGTCCTCTTGTAGTTAAGTCCGCATTGTGCCTTTTGTATTAAATTCAGATGTATTTCTGTGTTTCATCGTCAATATGAAGGTCCAAGGTATACGGTAAACCTGAAGTGAAGCACCGGAAACTAAAACTGGACTCACAGGAGCGGTTCAAATCATAGAGATTTGGAGTGTCAGTCCTCTTTTACTTAAGTCGGCATTGTGCCTTTTGTATTGAATTCGAATGCGATTTCTGTGTTTCATCGTCAATAAGAAGGTCCAAGGGATACAGTAAACCTGAAGTGAAGCATCGGAATCTAAAACTGGACTCACAGGAGAGGTTCAAATCATAGAAAGTTAGAGTGTCAGTCCTCTTGTACTTAAGTTGGCATTGTGCCTTATGTATTAAATTCAGATGCGTTTTCTGTGTTTCATCGTCAATAAGAAGGTCCAAGGTACACAGTAAACACGAATGAAGCATCAGAATCTAAACTGGACTCACAGGAGAGGTTCAAATCATAGAAAGTTAGTGTCAGTTCTCTTGTACTTAAGTCGGCATTGTGCCTTTTGTATTAAATTCGGATGCAATTTCTGTGTTTCATCGTCAATAAGATGGTCCAAGGATACAGTAAACCTGAAGTGAAGCATCGGAATCTAACACTTGACTCACAGGAGTGGTTCAAATCATAGAAAGTTAGAGTGTCACTCCTCTTGTACTTAAGTCGGCGTTGAGCCATTTGTATTAAAGTCGGATGCCATTTCTGTGTTTCATCGTCAACAAGAAGGTCCAAGGGAAACAGTAAACCTGAAGTGAAGCATCGGAATCTAAAACTGGACTCACAGCAGAGGTTCAAATCATAGAAAGTTTGTGTGTCTGTCCTGTTGTAGTTAAGTCGGCATTGTGCCTTTTGAATTAAATTCAGATTCAATTACTGTGTTACATCGTCAATAAGAAGGTCGAAGGGATACGTTAAACCTGAAGTGAAGCATCGGGATCTAAAACTGGACTCACACGAGAGGTTCAAATCATAGAGAGTTAGAGTGTCAGTAATCTTTTACTTAAGTAGGCATTGTGCCTTTTGTATTGGATTCGAATTCGATTTCTGTGTTTCATCGTTAATAAGGAGTTCCAAGGGATACAGTAAACCGGAAGTGAAGCTTCGGAATCAAAAACTGGACTCACAGGAGAGGTTCAAATCATAGAGGGTTAGAGGGTCAGTCCTCTTGTACTTAAGTCGGCATTGTGCCTTTTGTACTAAATTCGGATATAAATTCTGTGTTTCATCGTCAATAAGAAGGTCTAAGGTATACATTAAACCTGAAGTGAAGCATCGAAATCTAATACTGGACTTACAGGAGAAGTTCAAATCATAGAAAGTTTGAGTGTCAATCCTCTTGTAGTTAAGTCGGCATTGTGCCTGTTGTATTAAATTCGGAAGCAATTTCTGTGTTTCATCGTCAATATGTAGGTCCAAGGGATACAGTAAACCTGAACTGAAGCATCGGAAACTAAAACTGGACTCACAGGAGAGGTTCAAAAGATAGAAAATTAGAGCGTCAGTCCTCTTGTACTTAAGTCGGCATTTTGCCATTTGTATTAAATTCGGATGCAATTTCTGTGTTTCATCGTCAATAAGAAGGTCCAAGGGATACAGTAAACCTGAAGTGAAGCATCGGAATCTAAAACTGGACTCACAGGAGAGGTTCAAATCATAGAAAGTTATAGTGTCAGTCCGCCTGTAGTTAAGTCGGCATTGTGCCGTTTGCATTACATTCAGATGCGTTTTCTGTGTTTCATCATCAATAAGAAGGTCCAAGGTATACAGTAAACCTGAAGTGAAGCATCAGAATCTAAACTGGACTCACAGGAGAGGTTCAAATCATAGAAAGTTAGAGTGTAAGTCCACTTGTACTTAAGTCGGCATTGTGCCTTTTGTATTAAATTCGGATGCAATTTCTGTGTTTCATCGTCAATAAGAAGGTCCAAGGGAAACAGTAAACCTAAAGTGAAGCATCGGAATCTAAAACTGGATTCACAGGAGAAGTTCAAATCATAGAAAGTTAGAGTGTCAGTTTTCTTGTACTTAGGTCGGCATTGTGCTTTTGTATTAAATTCGGATGCAATTTCTGTGTTTCATCGTCAAGAAGAAGGTCAAAGGTATACAGTAAACCTGAAGTGATGCATCGGAATCTAAAACTGGACTAACAGGAGAGGTTCAAATCATAGAAATTTACGGAGTCAGTCCTCTTGTACTTAAGTCGGCATTGTGCTTTTTGTATTAAATTCAGATGCAATTTCTGTGTTTCATCGTCAGTAAAAAGGTCCAAGGGATACAGTAAACCTGAAGTAAAGCATCGGAATCTAAAACTGGACCTACAGGAGAGGTTCAAATCATAGAAAGTTAGAGTGTCAGTCCGCTTGTACTTAATTCGGCATTGTGCCTTTTGTATTAAATTCAGATTCAATTTCTGTGTTTCATCGACAATAAGAAGGTAAAAGGAATACAGTAAACCTGAAGTGAAGCATCGGAATCTAAAACTGGACTCACAGCAGAGGTTCAAATCATAGAATGTTAGAGTGTCTGTCCTGTTGTAGTTAAGTCGGCATTGTGCCTTTTGTATTAAATTCAGATACAATTTCTGTGTTACATCGTCAATAAGAAGGTCGAAGGGATGCGGTAAACCTGAAGTGAAGCATCGGGATCTAAAACTGGACTCGCAGGAGAGGTTCAATTCATAGAGAGTTAGAGTGTCAGTCCTCTTTTACTTAAGTCAGCTTTGTGCCTTTTGTATTGAATTCGAATGCGATTTCTGTGTTTCATCGTCAATAAGAAGGTCCAAGGGATACAGTAAACCTGAAGTGAAGCATCGGAATCAAAAACTGGACTCACAGGAGAAGTTCAAATCATAGAAAATTAGAGTGTCAGTCCTCTTGTACTTAATTCGGCATTGTGCCTTTTGTCTTAAATTCAGATGAAATTTCTGTGTATCGCCGTCAATACGAAGGTCCAAGGTATACAGTAAACCTGAAGTGAAGCATCGGAATCCAAACAGGACTCACAAGAGAGATTCAATTCATAGAGAGTTAGAGTGTCAGTCCTCTTTTACTTAAGTCAGCATTGTGCCTTTTGTATTGAATTCGAATGCGATTTCTGTGTTTCATCGTCAATAAGAAGGTGCAAGGGATTCAGTAAACCTGAAGTGAATCATCGGAATCTAAAACTGGACCTACAGGAGAGGTTGAAATCATAGAAAGTTAGAGTGTTAGTCAGCTTGTACTTGAGTATACATTGTGCCTTTTGTATTAAATTCAGATGCAATTTCTGTGTTTGATCGACAATAAGAAGGTCCAAGGTACACAGTAAACCTGAAGTGAAGCATCGGAATCTAAAACTGGACTCACAGCAGAGGTTCAAATCATAGAAAGTTTGAGTGTCTGTCCTCTTGTAGTTAAGTCCGCATTGTGCCTTTTGTATTAAATTCAGATGTATTTCTGTGTTTCATCGTCAATATGAAGGTCCAAGGTATACGGTAAACCTGAAGTGAAGCACCGGAAACTAAAACTGGACTCACAGGAGCGGTTCAAATCATAGAGATTTGGAGTGTCAGTCCTCTTTTACTTAAGTCGGCATTGTGCTTTTTGTATTGAATTCGAATGCGATTTCTGTGTTTCATCGACAATAAGAAGGTCCAAGGGATACAGTAAACCTTAAGTGAAGCATCGGAATCTAAAACTGGACTCACAGGAGAGGTTCAAATCATAGAAAGTTAGAGTGTCAGTCCTCTTGTACTTAAGTTGGCATTGTGCCTTATGTATTAAATTCAGATGCGTTTTCTGTGTTTCATCGTCAATAAGAAGGTCCAAGGTACACAGTAAACACGAAGTGAAGCATCAGAATCTAAACTGGACTCACAGGAGAGGTTCAAATCATAGAAAGTTAGTGTGTCAGTTCTCTTGTACTTAAGTCGGCATTGTGCCTTTTGTATTAAATTCGGATGCAATTTCTGTGTTTCATCGTCAATAAGATGGTCCAAGGATACAGTAAACATGAAGTGAAGCATCGGAATCTAAAACTTGACTCACAGGAGTGGTTCAAATCATAGAAAGTTAGAGTGTCAATCCTCTTGTACTTAAGTCGGCATTGAGCCATTTGTATTAAAGTCGGATGCCATTTCTGTGTTTCATCGTCAACAAGAAGGTCCAAGGGAAACAGTAAACCTGAAGTGAAGCATCGGAATCTAAAACTGGACTTACAGGAAAGGTTCAAATCATAGAAAGTTAGAGTGTCAGTCCTCTTGTACTTAAGTCAGCATTGTGCTTTTGTATGAAATTCGGATGCTATTTCTGTGCTTCATCGTCAATAAAAAAGTCCAAGGTATACACTAAAAGTGAAGTGATGCATCGGAATCTAAAACTGGACTAACAGGAGAGGTTGAAATCATAGAAAGTTAGGGAGTCAGTCCTCTTGTTCTTAAGTCGGCATTGTGCTTTTGTATTAAATACAGATGCAATTTCTGTGTTTCATCGTCAACAAGTAGGTCCAAGGTATACAGTAAACCTGAAGTGATGCATCGGAATCTAAAACTGGGCTAACAGGAGAGGTTCAAATCATAGAAATTTACGGAGTCAGTCCTCTTGTACTTAAGTCGGCATTGTGCTTTTTATATTAAATTCAGATGCAATTTCTGTGTTTCATCGTCAATAAGAAGGTCCAAGGGAAACAGTAAACCTAAAGTGAAGCATCGGAATCTAAAACTGGACTCACAGGAGAAGTTCAAATCATAGAAAGTTAGAGTGTCAGTCTTCTTGTACTTAAGTCAGCATTGTGCTTTTGTATTAAATTCGGATGCAATTTCTGTGTTTCATCGTCAACAAGAAGTTCCAAGGTATACAGTAAACCTGAAGTGATGCATCGGAATCTAAACCTGGACTAACAGGAGAGGTTCAAATCATAGAAATTTACGGAGTCAGTCCTCTTGTACTTAAGTCGGCATTGTGCTTTTTGTATTAAATTCAGATGCAATATCTGTGTTTCATCGTCAGTAAGAAGGTCCAAGGGATACAGTAAACCTGAAGTAAAGCATCGGAATCTAAAACTGGACCTACAGGAGAGGTTCAAATCATAGAAAGTTAGAGTGTCAGTCCGCTTGTACTTAAGTCGGCATTGTGCCTTCTGTATTAAATTCAGATTCAATTTCTGTGTTTCATCGACAATACGAAGGTAAAAGGAATATAGTAAAACTGAAGTGAAGCATCGGAATCTAAAACTGGACTCACAGCAGAGGTTCAAATCATAGAAAGTTAGAGTGTCTGTCCTGTTGTAGTTAAGTCAGAATTGTGCCTTTTGTATTAAATTCAGATACAATTTCTGTGTTACATCGTCAATAAGAAGGTTGAAGGGATGCGGTAAACCTGAAGTGAAGCATCGGGATCTAAAACTGGACTCACAGGAGAGGTTCAATTCATAGAGAGTTAGAGTGTCAGTCCTCTTTTACTTAAGTCAGCATTGTGCCTTTTGTATTGAATTCGAATGCGATTTCTGTGTTTCATCGTCAATAAGAAGGTCCAAGGGATACAGTAAACCTGAAGTGTAGCATCGGAATCAAAAACTGGACTCACAGGAGAAGTTCAAATCATAGAAAGTTAGAGTTTCAGTCCTCTTGTACTTAATTCGGCATTGTGCCTTATGTATTAAATTCAGATGAAATTTCTGTGTTTCGTCGTCAATACGAAGGTCCAAGGTATACAGTAAACCTGAAGTGAAGCATCGGAATCCAAACTGGACTCACAAGAGAGATTCAATTCATAGAGAGTTAGAGTGTCAGTCCTCTTTTACTTAAGTCAGCATTGTGCTTTTGTAGTGAATTCGAATGCGATTTCTGTGTTTCATCGTCAATAAGAAGGTGCAAGGGATTCAGTAAACCTGAAGTGAATCATCGGAATTTAAAACTGGACCTACAGGAGAGGTTGAAATCATAGAAAGTTAGAGTGTTAGTCCGCTTGTACTTGAGTCTACATTGTGCCTTTTGTATTAAATTCAGATGCAATTTCTGTGTTTGATCGACAATAAGAAGGTCCAAGGTACACAGTAAACCTGAAGTGAAGCATCGGAATCTAAAACTGGACTCACAGCAGAGGTTCAAATCATAGAAAGTTTGAGTGTCTGTCCTCTTGTAGTTAAGTCCGCATTGTGCCTTTTGTATTAAATTCAGATGTATTTCTGTGTTTCATCGTCAATATGAAGGTCCAAGGTATACGGTAAACCTGAAGTGAAGCACCGGAAACTAAAACTGGACTCACAGGAGCGGTTCAAATCATAGAGATTTGGAGTGTCAGTCCTCTTTTACTTAAGTCGACATTGTGCCTTTTGTATTGAATTCGAATGCGATTTCTGTGTTTCATCGTCAATAAGAAGGTCCAAGGGATACAGTAAACCTGAAGTGAAGCATCGGAATCTAAAACTGGACTCACAGGAGAGGTTCAAATCATAGAAATTTAGAGTGTCAGTCCTCTTGTACTTAAGTTGGCATTGTGCCTTATGTATTAAATTCAGATGCGTTTTCTGTGTTTCATCGTCAATAAGAAGGTCCAAGGTACACAGTAAACACGAAGTGAAGCATCAGAATCTAAACTGGACTCACAGGAGAGGTTCAAATCATAGAAAGTTAGTGTGTCAGTTCTCTTGTACTTAAGTCGGCATTGTGCCTTTTGTATTAAATTCGGATGCAATTTCTGTGTTTCATCGTCAATAAGATGGTCCAAGGATACAGTAAACCTGAAATGAAGCATCGGAATCTAAAACTTGACTCACAGGAGTGGTTCAAATCATAGAAAGTTAGAGTGTCAATCCTCTTGTACTTAAGTCGGCATTGAGCCATTTGTATTAAAGTCGGATGCCATTTCTGTGTTTCATCGTCAACAAGAAGGTCCAAGGGAAACAGTAAACCTGAAGTGAAGCATCAGAATCTAAAACTGGACTCACAGGAAAGGTTCAAATCATAGAAAGTTAGAGAGTCAGTCCTCTTGTACTTAAGTCAGCATTGTGCTTTTGTATTAAATTCGGATGCAATTTCTGTGCTTCATCGTCAATAAAAAAGTCCAAGGTATACACTAAACCTGCAGTGATGCATCGGAATCTAAAACTGGACTAACAGGAGAGGTTGAAATCATAAAAAGTTAGGGAGTCAGTCCTCTTGTACTTAAGTCGGCATTGTGCTTTTGTATTAAATACAGATGCAATTTCTGTGTTACATCGTCAATAAGAAGGTCGAAGGGATGCGGTAAACCTGAAGTGAAGCATCGGGATCTAGAACTGGACTCGCAGGAGAGGTTCAATTCATAGAGAGTTAGAGTGTCAGTCCTCTTTTACTTAAGTCAGCTTTGTGCCTTTTGTAATGAATTCGAATGCGATTTCTGTGTTTCATCGTCAAAAGAAGGTCCAAGGGATACAGTAAACCTGAAGTGAAGCATCGGAATCAAAAACTGGACTCACAGGAGAAGTTCAAATCATAGAAAATTAGAGTGTCAGTCCTCTTGTACTTAATTCGGCATTGTGCCTTATGTCTTAAATTCAGATGAAATTTCTGTGTTTCGCCGTCAATACGAAGGTCCAAGGTATACAGTAAACTGAAGTGAAGCATCGGAATCCAAACTGGACTCACAAGAGAGATTCAATTCATAGAGAGTTAGAGTGTCAGTCCTCTTTTACTTAAGTCAGCATTGTGCCTTTTGTATTGAATTCGAATGCGATTTCTGTGTTTCATCGTCAATAAGAAGTGCAAGGGATTCAGTAAACCTGAAGTGAATCATCGGAATTTAAAACTGGACCTACAGGAGAGGTTGAAATCATAGAAAGTTAGAGTGTTAGTCCGCTTGTACTTGAGTATACATTGTCTGCCTTTTGTATTAAATTCAGATGCAATTTCTGTGTTTGATCGACAATAAGAAGGTCCAAGGTACACAGTAAACCTGAAGTGAAGCATCGGAATCTAAAACTTAACTCACAGCAGAGGTTCAAATCATAGAAAAGTTTGAGTGTCTGTCCTCTTGTAGTTAAGTCCGCATTGTGCCTTTTGTACTAAATTCAGATGTATTTCTGTGTTTCATCGTCAATATGAAGGTCCAAGGAATACGGTAAACCTGAAGTGAAGCACCGGAAACTAAAACTGGACTCACAGGAGCGGTCAAATCATAGAGATTTGGAGTGTCAGTCCTCTTTTACTTAAGTCGGCATTGTGCCTTTTGTATTGAATTCGAATGCGATTTCTGTGTTTCATCGTCAATAAGAAGGTAGAAGGAGTACAGTAAACCTGAAGTGAAGCATCTGAATCTAAAACTGGACTCACAGGAGAGGTTCAAATCATAGAAAGTTAGAGTGTCAGTCCTCTTGTACTTAAGTTGGCATTGTGCCTTATGTATTAAATTCAGATGCGTTTTCTGTGTTTCATCGTCAATAAGAAGGTCCAAGGTACACAGTAAACACGAAGTGAAGCATCAGAATCCTAAACTGGACTCACAGGAGAGGTTCAAATCATAGAAAGTTAGTGTGTCAGTTCTCTTGTACTTAAGTCGGCATTGTGCCTTTTGTATTAAATTCGGATGCAATTTCTGTGTTTCATCGTCAATAAGATGGTCCAAGGATACAGTAAACCTGAAGTGAAGCATCGGAATCTAAAACTTGACTCACAGGAGTGTTCAAATCATAGAAAGTTAGAGTGTCAATCCTCTTGTACTTAAGTCGGCATTGAGCCATTTGTATTAAAGTCGGATGCCATTTCTGTGTTTCATCGTCAACAAGAAGGTCCAAGGGAAACAGTAAACCTGAAGTGAAGCATCGGAATCTAAAACTGGACTAACAGGAGAGGTTGAAATCATAGAAAGTTAGGGAGTCAGTCCTCTGTACTTAAGTCGGCATTGTGCTTTTGTATTAAATACAGATGCAATTTCTGTGTTTCATCGTCAATAAGAAGGTCCAAGGGATACAGTAATCCTGAAGTGAAAACATCGGAATTTAAAACTGGACCTACAGGAGAGGTTCAAATCATAGAAAGTTAGTGTGTTATTCCGCTTGTACTTGAGCCGGCATTGTGCCTTTTGTATTAAATTCAGATTCAATTTCTGTGTTTCATCGACAATACGAAGGTAAAAGGAATACAGTAAACCTGAAGTGAAGCATCGGAATCTAAAACTGGACTCACAGGAGAGGTTTCAAATTATAGAAAGTTAGAGTGTCTGTCCTGTTGTAGTTAAGTCGGCATTGTGCCTTTTGTATTAAATTCAGATACAATTTCTGTGTTACATCGTCAATAAGAAGGACGAAGGGATACGGTAAACCTGAAGTGAAGCATCAAGATCTAAAACTGGACTCACAGGAGAGGTTCAATTCATAGAGAGTTAGAGTGTCAGTCCTCTTTTACTTAAGTCAGCATTGTGCCTTTTGTATTGAATTCGAATGCGATTTCAGTGTTTCATCGTCAACAAGAAGGTCCAAGGGATACAGTAAACCTGAAGTGAAGCATCGGAATTAAAAACTGGACTCACAGGAGAAGTTCAAATCATAGAAATTTAGAGTGTCAGTCTTCTTGTACTTAAGTCAGCATTGTGCTTTTGTATTAAATTTGGATGCAATTTCTGTGTTTCATCGTCAACAAGTAGGTCCAAGGTATACAGTAAACCTGAAGTGATGCATCGGAATCTAAAACTGGGCTAACAGGAGAGGTTCAAATCATAGAAATTTACGGAGTCAGTCCTCTTGTACTTAAGTCGGCATTGTGCTTTTTATATTAAATTCAGATGCAATTTCTGTGTTTCATCGTCAATAAGAAGGTCCAAGGGAAACAGTAAACCTAAAGTGAAGCATCGGAATCTAAAACTGGACTCACAGGAGAAGTTCAAATCATAGAAAGTTAGAGTGTCAGTCTTCTTGTACTTAAGTCAGCATTGTGCTTTTGTATTAAATTCGGATGCAATTTCGGTGTTTCATCGTCAACAAGAAGTTCCAAGGTATACAGTAAACCTGAAGTGATGCATCGGAATCTAAACCTGGACTAACAGGAGAGGTTCAAATCATAGAAATTTACGGAGTCAGTCCTCTTGTACTTAAGTCGGCATTGTGCTTTTTGTATTAAATTCAGATGCAATATCTGTGTTTCATCGTCAGTAAGAAGGTCCAAGGGATACAGTAAACCTGAAGTAAAGTATCGGAATCTAAAACTGGACCTACAGGAGAGGTTCAAATCATAGAAAGTTAGAGTGTCAGTCCGCTTGTACTTAAGTCGGCATTGTGCCTTTTGTATTAAATTCAGATTCTATTTCTGTGTTTCATCGACAATAAGAAGGTAAAAGGAATATAGTAAACCTGAAGTGAAGCATCGGAATCTAAAACTGGACTCACAGCAGAGGTTCAAATCATAGAAAGTTAGAGTGTCTGTCCTGTTGTAGTTAAGTCAGCATTGTGCCTTTTGTATTAAATTCAGATACAATTTCTGTGTTACATCGTCAATAAGAAGGTCGAAGGGATGCGGTAAACCTGAAGTGAAGCATCGGGATCTAAAACTGGACTCACAGGAGAGGTTCAATTCATAGAGAGTTAGAGTGTCAGTCGTCTTTTACTTAAGTCAGCATTGTGCCTTTTGTATTGAATTCGAATGCGATTTCTGTGTTTCATCGTCAATAAGAAGGTCCAAGGGATACAGTAAACCTGAAGTGTAGCATCGGAATCAAAAACTGGACTCACAGGAGAAGTTCAAATCATAGAAAGTTAGAGTGTCAGTCCTCTTGTACTTAATTCGGCATTGTGCCTTATGTATTAAATTCAGATGAAATTTCTGTGTTTCGTCGTCAATACGAAGGTCCAAGGTATTCAGTAAACCTGAAGTGAAGCATCGGAATCCAAACTGGACTCACAAGAGAGATTCAATTCATAGAGAGTTAGAGTGTCAGTCCTCTTTTACTTAAGTCAGCATTGTGCTTTTGTAGTGAATTCGAATGCGATTTCTGTGTTTCATCGTCAATAAGAAGGTGCAAGGGATTCAGTAAACCTGAAGTGAATCATCGGAATTTAAAACTGGACCTACAGGAGAGGTTGAAATCATAGAAAGTTAGAGTGTTAGTCCGCTTGTACTTGAGTCTACATTGTGCCTTTTGTATTAAATTCAGATGCAATTTCTGTGTTTGATCGACAATAAGAAGGTCCAAGGTACACAGTAAACCTGAAGTGAAGCATCGGAATCTAAAACTGGACTCACAGCAGAGGTTCAAATCATAGAAAGTTTGAGTGTCTGTCCTCTTGTAGTTAAGTCCGCATTGTGCCTTTTGTATTAAATTCAGATGCAATTTCTGTGTTTCATCGTCAATAAGAAGGTCCAAGGTATACGGTAAACCTGAAGTGAAGCACCGGAAACTAAAACTGGGCTCACAGGAGCGGTTCAAATCATAGAGATTTGGAGTGTCAGTCCTCTTTTACTTATGTCGGCATTGTGCCTTTTGTATTGAATTCGAATGCGATTTCTGTGTTTCATCGTCAATAAGAAGGTCCAAGGGATACAGTAAACCTGAAGTGAAGCATCGGAATCTAAAACTGGAATCACAGGAGAGGTTCAAATCATAGAAAGTTAGAGTGTCAGTCCTCTTGTACTTAAGTCGGCATTGTGCCTTATGTATTAAATTCAGATGCGTTTTCTGTGTTTCATCGTCAATAAGAAGGTCCAAGGTACACAGTAAACACGAAGTGAAGCATCAGAATCTAAACTGGACTCACAGGAGAGGTTCAAATCATAGAAAGGTAGTGTGTCAGTTCTCTTGTACTTAAGTCGGCATTGTGCCTTTTGTATAAAATTCGGATGCAATTTCTGTGTTTCTTCGTCAATAAGATGGTCCAAGAATACAGTAAACCTGAAGTGAAGCATCGGAATCTAAAACTTGACAAACAGGAGTGGTTCAAATCATAGAAAGTTAGGGTGTCAATCCTCTTGTACTTAAGTCGGCATTGAGCCTTTTGTATTAAAGTCGGATGCCATTTCTGTGTTTCATCGTCAACAAGAAGGTCCAAGGGAAACAGTAAACCTGAAGTGAAGCATCGGAATCCAAAACTGGACTCACAGGAAAGGTTCAAATCATAGAAAGTTAGAGTGTCAGTCCTCTTGTACTTAAGTCAGCATTGTGCTTTTGTATTAAATTCGGATGCAATTTCTGTGCTTCATCGTCAATAAAAAAGTCCAAGGTATACACTAAACCTGAAGTGATGCATCGGAATCTAAAACTGGACTAACAGGAGAGGTTGAAATCATAGAATGTTAGGGAGTCAGTCCTCTTGTACTTAAGTCGGCATTGTGCTTTTGTATTAAATACAGATGCAATTTCTGTGTTTCATCGTCAATAAGAAGGTCCAAGGGATACAGTAATCCTGAAGTGAAACATCGGAATTTAAAACTGGACCTACAGGAGAGGTTCAAATCATAGAAAGTTAGTGTGTTATTCCGCTTGTACTTGAGTCGGCATTGTGCTGTTTGTATTAAATTCAGATACAATTTCTGTGTTACATCGTCAATAAGAAGGTCGAAGGGATACGGTAAACCTGAAGTGAAGCATCAAGATCTAAAACTGGACTCACAGGAGAGGTTCAATTCATAGAGAGTTAGAGTGTCAGTCCTCTTTTACCAAAGTCACCATTGTGCCTTTTGTATTGAATTCGAATGCGATTTCTGTGTTTCATCGTCAATAAGAAGGTCCAAGGGATACAGTAAACCTGAAGTGAAGCATCGGAATCAAAAACTGGACTCACAGGAGAAGTTCAAATCATAGAAAGTTAGAGTGTCAGTCTTCTTGTACTTAAGTCAGCATTGTGCTTTTGTATTAAATTCGGATGCAATTTCTGTGTTTCATCATCAACAAGAACGTCCAAGGTATACAGTAAACCTGAAGTGATGCATCGGAATCTAAAACTGGACTAACAGGAGAGGTTCAAATCATAGAAATTTACGGAGTCAGTCCTCTTGTACTTAAGTCGGCGTTGTGCTTTTTGTATTAAATTCAGATGCAATTTCTGTGTTTCATCGTCAATAAGAAGGTCCAAGGGAAACAGTAAACCTAAAGTGAAGCATCGGAATCTAAAACTGGACTCACAGGAGAAGTTCAAATCATAGAAAGTTAGAGTGTCAGTCTTCTTGTACTTAAGTCAGCATTGTGCTTTTGTATTAAATTCGGATGCAATTTCTGTGTTTCATCGTCAACAAGAAGGTCCAAGGTATACAGTAAACCTGTAGTGATGCATCGGAATCTAAACCTGGACTAACAGGAGAGGTTCAAATCATAGAAATTTACGGAGTCAGTCCTCTTGTACTTAAGTCGGCATTGTGCTTTTTGTATTAAATTCAGACGCAATTTCTGTGTTTCATCGTCAGTAAGAAGGTCCAAGGGATACAGTAAACCTGAAGTAAAGCATCGGAATCTAAAACTGGACCTACAGGAGAGGTTCAAATCATAGAAAGTTAGAGTGTCAGCCCGCTTGTACTTAAGTCGGCATTGTGCATTTTGTATTAAATTCAGATTCAATTTCTGTGTTTCATCGACAACACGAAGGTCCAAGGTATACAGTAAACCTGAAGTTAAGCATCGGAATCTGAAACTGGACTCACAGGAGAGGTTCAAATCATAGAAAGTTAGAGTGTCAGTCCTCCTGTAGTTAAGTCGGCATTGTGCCTTTTGTATTAAATTCAGATACAATTTCTGTGTTACATCGTCAATTAGAAGGTCGAAGGGATACGGTAAACCTGAAGTGAAGCATCGGGATCTATAACTGGACCTACAGGAGAGGTTCAAATCATAGAAAGTTAGAGTGTCAGTCCGCTTGTACTTAAGTCGGTATTGTGCCTTTTGTATTAAATTCAGATTCAATTTCTGTGTTTCATCGACAATAAGAAGGTAAAAGGAATACAGTAAACCTGAAGTGAAGCATCGGAATCTAAAACTGGACTCACAGCAGAGGTTCAAATCATAGAAAGTTAGAGTGTCTGTCCTGTTGTAGTTAAGTCGGCATTGTGCCTTTTGTATTAAATTCAGATACAATTTCTGTGTCACATCGTCAATAAGAAAGTCGAAGGGATACGGTAAACCTGAAGTGAAGCATCGGGATCTAAAACTGGACTCACAGGAGAGGTTCAATTCATAGAGAGTTAGAGTGTCAGTCCTCTTTTACTTAAGCCAGCATTGTGCCTTTTGTATTGAATTCGAATGCGATATCTGTGTTTCATCGTCAATAAGGAGGTCCAAGGGATACAGTAAACCTGAAGTGAAGCATCGGAATCAAAAACTGGACGCACAGGAGAAGTTCAAATCATAGAAAGTTAGAGTGTCAGTCCACTTGTACTTATTTCGGCATTGTGCCTTATGTATTAAATTCAAATGAAATTTCTGTGATTCGTCGTCAATACGAAGGTCCAAGGTATACAGTAAACCTGAAGTGAAGCATCGGGATCTATAACTGGACCTACAGGAGAGGTTCAAATCATAGAAAGTAAGAGTGTCAGTCCGCTTGTACTTAAGTCGGCATTGTGCCTTTTGTATTAAATTCAGATTCAATTTCTGTATTTCATCGACAATAAGAAGGTAAAAGGAATACAGTAAACCTGAAGTGAAGCATCGGAATCTAAAACTGGACTCACAGCAGAGGTTCAAATCATAGAAAGTTTGAGTGTCTGTCCTGTTGTAGTTAAGTCGGCATTGTGCCTTTTGTATTAAATTCAGATTCAATTACTGTGTTACATCGTCAATAAGAAGGTCGAAGGGATACGGTAAACCTGAAGTGAAGCATCGGGATCTAAAACTGGACTCACACGAGAGGTTCAAATCATAGAGAGTTAGAGTGTCAGTAATCTTTTGCTTAAGTAGGCATTGTGCCTTTTGTATTGGATTCGAATTCGATTTCTGTGTTTCATCGTCAATAAGGTGTTCCAAGGGATACAGTAAACCGGAAGTGAAGCTTCGGAATCAAAAACTGGACTCACAGGAGAGGTTCAAATCATAGAGGGTTAGAGGGTCAGTCCTCTTGTACTTAAGTCGGCATTGTGCCTTTTGTACTAAATTCGGATATAAATTCTGTGTTTCATCGTCAATAAGAAGGTCTAAGGTATACATTAAACCAGAAGTGAAGCATCGAAATCTAATACTGGACTTACAGGAGAAGTTCAAATCATAGAAAGTTTGAGTGTCAATCCTCTTGTAGTTAAGTCGACATTGTGCCTGTTGTATTAAATTCGGAAGCAATTTCTGTGTTTCACCGTCAATAAGTAGGTCCAAGGGATACAGTAAACCTGAACTGAAGCATCGGAAACAAAAACTGGACTCACAGGAGAGGTTCAAAAGATAGAAAGTTAGAGCGTCAGCCCTCTTGTACTTAAGTCGGCATTTTGCCATTTGTATTAAATTCGGATGCAATTTCTGTGTTTCATCGTCAATAAGAAGGTCCAAGGGATACGGTAAACCTGAAGTGAAGCATCGGAATCTAAAACTGGACTCACAGGAGAGGTTCAAATCATAGAAAGTTATAGTGTCAGTCCGCCTGTAGTTAAGTCGGCATTGTGCCGTTTGCATTACATTCAGATGCTTTTTCTGTGTTTCATCATCAATAAGAAGGTCCAAGGTATACAGTAAACCTGAAGTGAAGCATCAGAATTTAAACTGGACTCACAGGAGAGGTTCAAATCATAGAAAGTTAGAGTGTAAGTCCACTTGTACTTAAGTCGGCATTGTGCCTTTTGTATTAAATTCGGATGCAATTTCTGTGTTTCATCGTCAATAAGAAGGTCCAAGGGAAACAGTAAACCTAAAGTGAAGCATCGGAATCTAAAACTGGATTCACATGAGAAGTTCAAATCATAGAAAGTTTGAGTGTCTGTCCTCTTGTAGTTAAGTCCGCATTGTGCCTTTTGTATTAAATTCAGATACAATTTCTGTGTTACATCGTCAATAAGAAGGTCGAAGGGATGCGGTAAACCTGAAGTGAAGCATCGGGATCTAAAACTGGACTCGCAGGAGAGGTTCAATTCATAGAGAGTTAGAGTGTCAGTCCTCTTTTACTTAAGTCAGCAATGTGCCTTTTGTATTGAATTCGAATGCGATTTCTGTGTTTCATCGTCAATAAGAAGGTCCAAGGGATACAGTAAACCTGAAGTGAAGCATCGGAATCAAAAACTGGACTCACAGGAGAAGTTCAAATCATAGAAAATTAGAGTGTCAGTCCTCTTGTACTTAATTCGGCATTGTGCCTTATGTCTTAAATTAAGATGAAATTTCTGTGTTTCGTCGTCAATACGAAGATCCAAGGTATACAGTAAACCTGAAGTGAAGCATCGGAATCTAAAACTGGACTCACAAGAGAGATTCAATTCATAGAGAGTTAGAGTGTCAGTCCTCTTTTACTTAAGTCAGCATTGTGCCTTTTGTATTGAATTCGAATGCGATTTCTGTGTTTCATCGTCAATAAGAAGGTGCAAGGGATTCAGTAAACCTGAAGTGAATCATCGGAATTTAAAACTGGACCTACAGGAGAGGTTGAAATCATAGAAAGTTAGAGTGTTAGTCCGCTTGTACTTGAGTATACATTGTGCCTTTTGTATTAAATTCAGATGCAATATCTGTGTTTGATCGACAATAAGAAGGTCCAAGGTACACAGTAAACCTGAAGTGAAGCATCGGAATCTAAAACTGGACTCACAGCAGAGGTTCAAATCATAGAAAGTTTGAGTGTCTGTCCTCTTGTAGTTAAGTCCGCATTGTGCCTTTTGTATTAAATTCAGATGTATTTCTGTGTTTCATCATCAATATGAAGGTCCAAGGTATACGGTAAACCTGAAGTGAAGCACCGGAAACTAAAACTGGACTCACAGCGGCGGTTCAAATCATAGAGATTTGGAGTGTCAGTCCTCTTTTACTTAAGTCGGCATTGTGCTTTTTGTATTGAATTCGAATGCGATTTCTGTGTTTCATCGTCAATAAGAAGGTCCAAGGGATACAGTAAACCTGAAGTGAAGCATCGGAATCTAAAACTGGACTCACAGGAGAAGTTCAAATCATAGAAAGTTAGAGTGTCAGTCCTCTTGTACTTAAGTCGGCATTGTGCCTTATGTATTAAATTCAGATGCGTTTTCTGTGTTTCATCGTCGATAAGAAGGTCCAAGGTACACAGTAAACACGAAGTGAAGCATCAGAATCTAAACTGGACTCACAGGAGAGGTTCAAATCATAGAAAGTTTGTGTGTCTGTCCTATTGTAGTTAAGTCGGCATTGTGCCTTTTGTATTACATTCGGATGCAATTTCTGTGTTTCATCGTCAATAAGATGGTCCAAGGATACAGTAAACCTGAAGTGAAGCATCGGAATCTAAAACTTGACTCACAGGAGTGGTTCAAATCATAGAAATTTGGAGTGTCAATCCTCTTGTACTTAAGTCGGCATTGAGCCATTTGTATTTAAGTCGGATGCCATTTCTGTGTTTCATCGTCAACAAGAAGGTCCAAGGGAAACAGTAAACCTGAAGTGAAGCATCGGAATCTAAAACTGGACTCACAGGAAAGGTTCAAATCAAAGAAAGTTAGAGTGTCAGTCCTCTTGTACTTAAGTCAGCATTGTGCTTTTGTATTAAATTCGGATGCAATTTTTGTGCTTCATCGTCAATAAAAATGTCCAAGGTATACACTAAACCTGAAGTGATGCATCGGAATCTAAAACTGGACTAACAGGAGAGGTTGAAATCATAGAAAGTTAGGGAGTCAGTCCTCTTGTACTTAAGTCGGCATTGTGCTTTTGTATTAAATACAGATGCAATTTCTGTGTTTCATCGTCAATAAGAAGGTCCAAGGGATACAGTAATCCTGAAGTGAAACATCGGAATTTAAAACTGGACCTACAGGAGAGGTTCAAATCATAGAAAGTTAGTGTGTTATTCCGCTTGTACTTGAGCCGGCATTGTGCCTTTTGTATGAAATTCAGATGCAATTTCTGTGTATCATCGACAATAAGAAGGTCCAGTGTATACAGTAAACCTGAAGTGAAGCATCGGAATCTAAAACTGGACTCACAGCAGAGGTTCAAATCATAGAAAGTTTGAGTGTCTGTCCTATTGTAGTTAAGTCGGCATTGTGCCTTTTGTATTACATTCAGATGCAATTTCTGTGTTACATCGTCAATAAGAAGGTCCAAGGTATACGGTAAACCTGAAGTGAAGCATCGGAATCAAAAACTGGACTCACAGGAGCGGTTCAAATCATAGAGAGTTAGAGTGTCAGTCCCCTTTGACTTAAGTCGAAATTGTGCCTTTTGTATTGAACTCGAATGCGATTTCTGTGTTTCATCGTCAATATGAAGGTTCAAGGCATACAGTAAACCTGAAGTGATGCATCGGAATCTAAAACTGGACTAACAGGAGAGGTTCAATTCATAGAAATTTACGGAGTCAGTCCTCTTGTACTTAAGTCGGCATTGTGCTTTTTGTATTAAATTCAGATGCAATTTATGTGTTTCATCGTCAGTAAGAAGGTCCAAGGGATACAGTAAACCTGAAGTAAAGCATCGGAATCTAAAACTGGACCTACAGGAGAGGTTTAAATCATAGAAAGTTAGAGTGTCAGTCCGCTTGTACTTAAGTCGGCATTGTGCCTTTTGTATTAAATTCAGATTCAATTTCTGTGTTTCATCGACAATACGAAGGTAAAAGGAATACAGTAAACCTGAAGTGAAGCATCGGAATCTAAAACTGGACTCACAGGAGAGGTTCAAATCATAGAAAGTTAGAGTGTCTGTCCTGTTGTAGTTAAGTCGGCATTGTGCCTTTTGTATTAAATTCAGATACAATTTCTGTGTTACATCGTCAATAAGAAGGTCGAAGGGATACGGTAAACCTGAAGTGAAGCATCAAGATCTAAAACTGGACTCACAGGAGAGGTTCAATTCATAGAGAGTTAGAGTGTCAGTCCTCTTTTAGTTAAGTCAGCATTGTGCCTTTTGTATTGAATTCGAATGGGATTTCTGTGTTTCATCGTCAATAAGAAGGTCCAAGGGATACAGTAAACCTGAAGTGAAGCATCGGAATCAAAAACTGGACTCACAGGAGAAGTTCAAATCATAGAAAGTTAGAGTGTCAGTATTCTTGTACTTAAGTCAGCATTGTGCTTTTGTATTAAATTCGGATGCAATTTCTGTGTTTCATCGTCAACAAGAAGGTCCAAGGTATACAGTAAACCTGAAGTGATGCATCGGAATCTAAAACTTGACTAACAGGAGAGGTTCAAATCATAGAAATTTACGGAGTCAGTCCTCTTGTACTTAAGTCGGCATTGTGCTTTTTATATTAAATTCAGATGCAATTTCTGTGTTTCATCGTCAATAAGAAGGTCCAAGGGAAACAGTAAACCTAAAGTAAAGCATCGGAATCTAAAACTGGACCTACAGGAGAGGTTCAAATCATAGAAAGTTAGAGTGTCAGTCCGCTTGTACTTAAGTCGGCATTGTGCCTTTTGTATTATATTCAGATTCAATTTCTGTGTTTCATCGACAATACGAAGGTAAAAAGGAATACAGTAAACCTGAAGTGAAGCATCGGAATCTAAAACTGGACTCACAGCAGAGGTTCAAATCATAGAAAGTTTGAGTGTCTGTCCTGTTGTAGTTAAGTCAGCATTGTGCTTTTGTATTAAATTCAGATCTAATTTCTGTGTTACATCGTCAATAAGAAGGTCGAAGGGATACGGTAAACCTGAAGTGAAGCATCAAGATCTAAAACTGGACTCACAGGAGAGGTTCAATTCATAGAGAGTTAGAGTGTCAGTCCTCTTTTACTTAAGTCAGCATTGTGCCTTTTGTATAGAATTCGAATGCGATTTCTGTGTTTCATCGTCAATAAGAAGGTCCAAGGGATACAGTAAACCTGAAGTGAAGCATCGGAATCAAAAACTGGACTCACAGGAGAAGTTCAAATCATAGAAAGTTAGAGTGTCAGTCCGCTTAAACTTAAGTCGGCATTGTTCCTTTTGTATTAAATTCAGGTTCAATTTCTGTGTTTCATCGACAATAAGAAGGTAAAAGGAATACAGTAAACCTGAAGTGAAGCATCGGAATCTAAAACTGGACTCACAGCAGAGGTTCAAATCATAGAAAGTTAGAGTGTCTGTCCTGTTGTAGTTAAGTCGGCATTGTGCCTTTTGTATTAAATTCAGATACAATTACTGTGTTACATCGTCAATAAGAAGGTCGAAGTGATACGGTAAACCTAAAGTGAAGCATCGGGATCTAAAACTGGACTCACACGAGAGGTTCAAATCAGAGAGAGTTAGAGTGTCAGTAATCTTTTACTTAAGTAGGCATTGTGCCTTTTGTATTGGATTCGAATTCGATTTCTGTGTTTCATCGTCAATAAGGAGTTCCAAGGGATACAGTAAACCTGAAGTGAAGCTTCGGAATCAAAAACTGGACTCACAGGAGAGGTTCAAATCATAGAGGGTTAGGGTGTCAGTCCTCTTGTAGTTAAGTCGGCATTGTGCCTGTTGTATTAAATTCGGAAGCAAATTCTGTGTTTCATCGTCAATAAGTAGGTCCAAGGGATACAGTAAACCTGAACTGAAGCATCGGAAACTAAAACTGGACACACAGGAGAGGTTCAAAGATAGAAAGTTAGAGTGTCAGTCCTCTTGTACTTAAGTCGGCATTTTGCCATTTGTATTAAAATCGGATGCAATTTCTGTGTTTCATCGTCAATAAGAAGGTCCAAGGGATACAGTAAACCTGAAGTGAAGCATCGGAATCTAAAACTGGACTCACAGGAGAGGTTCAAATCATAGAAATTTATAGTGTCAGTCCGCCTGTAGTTAAGTCGGCATTGTGCCGTTTGCATTACATTCAGATGCGTTTTCTGTGTTTCATCATCAATAAGAAGGTCCAAGGTATACAGTAAACCTAAAGTGAGGCATCAGAATCTAAACTGGACTCACAGGAGAGGTTCAAATCACAGAAAGTTAGAGTGTAAGTCCACTTGTACTTAAGTCGGCATTGTGCCTTTTTTATTAAATTCGGATGCAATTTCTGTGTTTCATCGTCAATAAGAAGGTCCAAGGGAAACAGTAAACCTAGAGTGAAGCATCGGGATCTAAAACTGGATTCACAGCAGAAGTTCAAATCATAGAAAGTTAGAGTGTCAGTCTTCTTGTACTTAAGTCAGCATTGTGCTTTTGTATTAAATTCGGATGCAAATTCTGTGTTTCATCGTCAAGAAGAAGGTCCAAGGTATACAGTAAACCTGAAGTGATGCATCGGAATCTAAAACTGGACTAACAGGAGAGGTTCAAATCATAGAAATTTACGGAGTCAGTTCTCTTGTACTTAAGTCGGCATTGTGCTTTTTGTATTAAATTCAGATGCAATTTCTGTGTTTCATCGTCAGTAAGAAGGTCCAAGGGATACAGTAAACCTGAAGTAAAGCATCGGAATCTAAAACTGGACCTACAGGAGAGGTTCAAATCATAGAAAGTTAGAGTGTCAGTCCGCTTGTACTTAAGCCGGCATTGTGCCTTTTGTATTAAATTCAGATTCAATTTCTGTGTTTCATCGACAGTAAGAAGGTAAAAGGAATACAGTAAACCTGAAGTGAAGCATCGGAATCTAAAACTGGACTAACAGCAGAGGTTCAAATCATAGAAAGTTAGAGTGTCTGTCCTGTTGTAGTTAAGTCGGCATTGTGACTTTTGTATTAAATTCAGATACAATTTCTGTGTTACATCGTCAAAAAGAAGGTCGAAGGGATGCGGTAAACCTGAAGTGAAGCATCGGGATCTGAAACTGGACTCACAGGAGTGGTTCAATTCATAGAGAGTTAGAGTGTCAGTCCTCTTTTACTTAAGTCAGCATTGTGCCTTTTGTATTGAATTCGAATGCGATTTCTGTGTTTCATCGTCAATAAGAAGGTCCAAGGGATTCAGTAAACCTGAAGTGAATCATCGGAATTTGAAACTGGACCTACAGGAGATGTTCAAATCATAAAAAGTTAGAGTGTTAGTCCGCTTGTACTTGAGTCTACATTGTGCCTTTTGTATTAAATTCAGATGCAATTTCTGTGTTTCATCGACAATAAGAAGGTCCAAGGAATACAGTAAACCTGAAGTGAAGCATCGGAATCTAAAACTGGACTCACAGCAGAGGTTCAAATCATAGAAAGTTTGAGTGTCTGTCCTCTTGTAGTTAAGTCCGCATTGTGCCTTTTGTATTAAATTCAGATGCAATTTCTGTGTTTCATCGTCAATAAGAAGGTCCAAGGTATACGGTAAATCTGAAGTGAAGCACCGGAAACTAAAACTGGACTCACAGGAGCGGTTCAAATCATAGAGATTTAGAGTGTCAGTCCTCTTTTACTTAGGTCGGCATTGTGCCTTTTGAATTGAATTCGAATGCGATTTCTGTGCTTCATCGTCAATAAGAAGGTCCAAGGGATACAGTAAACCTGAAGTGAAGCATCGGAATCTAAAACTGGACTCACAGGAGAGGTTCAAATCATAGAAAGTTAGAGTGTCAGTCCTCTTGTACTTAAGTCGGCATTGTGCCTCATGTATTAAATTCAGATGCGTTTTCTGTGTTTCATCGTCAATAAGAAGGTCCAAGGTACACAGTAAACCCGAAGTGAAGCATCAGAATCTAAACTGGACTCACAGGACAGGTTCAAATCATAGAAAGTTAGTGTGTCAGTCCTCTTGTACTTAAGTCGGCATTGTGCCTTTTGTATTAAATTCGGATGCAATTTCTGTGTTCCATCGTCAATAAGAAGGTCCAACGGAAACAGTAAACCTGAAGTGAAGCATCGGAATCTAAAACTGGACTCACAGGAAAGGTTCAAATCATAGAAAGTTAGAGTGTCAGTCCTCTTGTACTTAAGTCAGCATTGTGCTTTTGTATTAAATTCGGATGCAATTTCTGTGCTTCATCGTCAATAAAAAAGTCCAAGGTATACACTAAACCTGAAGTGATGCATCAGAATCTAAAACTCTACTAACAGGAGGGGTTGAAATCATAGAAAGTTATTGAGTCAGTCCTCTTGTACTTAAGTCGGCATTGTGCTTTTTGTATTAAATACAGATGCAATTACTGTGTTTCATCGTCAATAAGAAGGTCCAAGGGATACAGTAATCCTGAAGTGAAATATCGGAATTTAAAACTGGACCTACAGGAGAGGTTCAAATCATAGAATGTTAGTGTGTTATTCCGCTTGTACTTGAGTCGGCATTGTGCCTTTTGTATGAAATTCAGATGCAATTTCTGTGTATCATCGACAATAAGAAGGTCCAGGGTATACAGTAAACCTGAAGTGAAGCATCGGAATCTAAAACTGGACTCACAGCAGAGGTTCAAATCATAGAAAGTTTGAGTGTCTGTCCTATTGTAGTTAAGTCGGCATTGTGCCTTTTGTATTACATTCAGATGCAATTTCTGTGTTACATCGTCAATAAGAAGGTCCAAGGTATACGGTAAACCTGAAGTGAAGCATCGCAATCTAAAACTGGACTCACAGGAGCGCTTCAAATCATAGAGAGTTAGAGTGTCAGTCCCCTTTTACTTAAGTCGGCATTGTGCCCTTTGTGTTTAATTCGGATGCAATTTTTGTGTTTCATCGTCAATGAGAAGGTCCAAGGCATACAGTAAACCTGAAGTGAAGCATCGGAATGTAAAACTGGATTCACAGCAGAAGTTCAAATCATAGAAAGTTAGAGTGTCAGTCTTCTTGTACTTAAGTCAGCATTGTGTTTTGTATTAAATTCGGATGCAATTTCTGTGTTTCATCGTCAAGAAGAAGGTCCAAGGTATACAGTAAACCTGAAGTGATGCATCGGAATCTAAAACTGGACTAACAGGAGAGGTTCAAATCATAGAAATTTACGGAGTCAGTTCTCTTGTACTTAAGTCGGCATTGTGCCTTTTGTATTAAATTCAGATTCAATTTCTGTGTTTCATCGACAGTAAGAAGGTAAAAGGAATACAGTAAACCTGAAGTGAAGCATCGGAATCTAAAACTGGACTCACAGCAGTGGTTCAAATCATAGAAAGTTAGAGTGTCTGTCCTGTTGTAGTTAAGTCGGCATTGTGCCTTTTGTATTAAATTCAGATACAATTTCTGTGTTACATCGTCAAAAAGAAGGTCGAAGTGATGCGGTAAACCTGAAGTGAAGCATCGGGATCTGAAACTGGACTCACAGTAGAGGTTCAATTCATAGAGAGTTAGAGTGTCAGTCCTCTTTTACTTAAGTCAGCATTGTGCCTTTTGTATTGAATTCGAATGCGATTTCTGTGTTTCATCGTCAATAAGAAGGTCCAAGGGATTCAGTAAACCTGAAGTGAATCATCGGAATTTAAAACTGGACCTACAGGAGAGGTTCAAATCATAGAAAGTCAGAGTGTTAGTCCGCTTGTACTTGAGTCTACATTGTGCCCTTTGTATGAAATTCAGATGCAATTTCTGTGTTTCATCGACAATAAGAAGGTCCAAGGAATACAGTAAACCTGAAGTGAAGCATCGGAATCTATAACTGGACTCACAGCAGAGGTTCAAATCATAGAAAGTTTGAGTGTCTGTCCTCTTGTAGTTAAGTCCGCATTGTGCCTTTTGTATTAAATTCAGATGCAATTTCTGTGTTTCATCGTCAATAAGAAGGTCCAAGGTATACGGTAAATCTGAAGTGAAGCACCGGAAACTAAAACTGGACTCACAGGAGCAGTTCAAATCATAGAGATTTAGAGTGTCAGTCCTATTTTACTTAAGTCGGCATTGTGCCTTTTGAATTGAATTCGAATGCGATTTCTGTGTTTCATCGTCAATAAGAAGGTCCAAGGGATACAGTAAACCTGAAGTGAAGCATCGGAATCTAAAACTGGACTCACAGGAGAGGTTCAAATCATAGAAAGTTAGAGTGTCAGTCCTCTTGTACTTAAGTCGGCATTGTGCCTCATGTATTAAATTCAGATGCGTTTTCTGTGTTTGATCGTCAATAAGAAGGTCCAAGGTACACAGTAAACCCGAAGTGTAGCATCAGAATCTAAACTGGACTCACAGGACAGGTTCAAATCATAGAAAGTTAGTGTGTCAGTCCTCTTGTACTTAAGTCGGCATTGTGCCTTTTGTATTAAATTCGGATGCAATTTCTGTGTTCCATCGTCAATAAGATGGTCCAAGGATACAGTAAATCTGAAGTGAAGCATCGGAATCTAAAACATGACTCACAGGAGTGGTTCAAATCATAGAAAGTTAGAGTGTCAATCCTCTTGTGCTTAAGTCGGCACGGAGCTTTTTGTATTAAAGTCGAATGCCATTTCTGTGTTTCATCGTCAATAAGAAGGTCCAAGGGAAACAGTAAACCTGAAGTGAAGCATCGGAATCTAAAACTGGACTCACAGGAAAGGTTCAAATCATAGAAAGTTAGAGTGTCAGAACTCTTGTACTTAAGTCAGCATTGTGCTTTTGTATTAAATTCGGATGCAATTACTGTGCTTCATCGTCAATAAAAAGTCCAAGGTATACACTAAACCTGAAGTGATGCATCGGAATCTAAAACTGGACTAACAGGAGGGGTTGAAATCATAGAAAGTTATTGAGTCAGTCCTCTTGTACTTAAGTCGGCATTGTGCTTTTTGTATTAAATACAGATGCAATTTCTGTGTTTCATCGTCAATAAGAAGGTCCAAGGGATACAGTAATCCTGAAGTGAAACATCGGAATTTAAAACTGGACCTACAGGAGAGGTTCAAATCATAGAAAGTTAGTGTGTTATTCCGCTTGTACTTGAGCCGGCATTGTGCCTTTTGTATGAAATTCAGATGCAATTTCTGTGTATCATCGACAATAAGAAGGTCCAGGGTATACAGTAAACCTGAAGTGAAGCATCGGAATCTAAAACTGGACTCACAGCAGAGTTTCAAATCATGGAAAGTTTGAGTGTCTGTCCTATAGTAGTTAAGTCGGCATTGTGCCTTTTGTATTACATTCCGATGCAATTTCTGTGTTACATCGTCAATAAGAAGGTCCAAGGTATACGGTAAACCTGAAGTGAAGCATCGGAATCTAAAACTGGACTCACAGGAGCGGTTCAAATCATAGAGAGTTAGAGTGTCAGTCCCCTTTTAATTAAGTCGGCATTTTGCATTTTGTATTGAACTCGAATGCGATTCCTGTGTTTCATCGTCAATAGGAAGGTCCAAGGCATACAGTAAACCTGAAGTGAAGCATCGGAATGTAAAACTGGACTCACAGTAGAGGTTCAAATCATAGAAAGGTAGAGTGTCAGTCCGCCTGTAGTTAAGTCGGCATTGTGCCGTTTGCATTACATTCAGATGCGTTATCTGTGTTTCATCATCAATAAGAAGGTCCAAGGTATACAGTAATCCTGAAGTGAAGCATCAGAATCTAAACTGGACTCACAGAAGAGGTTCAAACCATAGAAAGTTAGAGTGTAAGTCATCTTGTACTTGAGTCTACATTGTGCCTTTTGTATTAAATTCAGATGCAATTTCTGTGTTTCATCGTCAATAAGAACTCCAAGGGATACAGTAAACCTGAAGTGAAGCATCGGAATCTAAAACTGGACTCACAGGAGAGGTTCAAATCATAGAAAGTTAGAGTGTCAGTCCTCTTGTACTTAAGTTGCCATTGTGCCTTATGTATCAAATTCGGATGCAATTTCTGTGTTTCATCGTCAATAAGAAGGTCCAAGGGAAACAGTAAACCTAAAGTGAAGCATCGGAATTTAAAACTGGATTCACAGGAGAAGTTCAAATCATAGAAAGTTAGAGTGTCAGTCTTCTTGTACTTAAGTCAGCATTGTGCTTTTGTATTAAATTCGGATGCAATTTCTGTGTTTCATCGTCAAGAAGAAGGTCCAAGGTATACAGTAAACCTGAAGTGATGCATCGGAATCTAAAACTGGACTAACAGGAGAGGTTCAAATCATAGAAATTTACGGAGTCAGTCCTCTTGTACTTAAGTCGGCATTGTGCTTTCTGTATTAAATTCAGATGTAATTTCTGTGTTTCATCGACAGTAAGAAGGTCCAAGGGATACAGTAAACCTGAAGTAAAGCATCGGAATCTAAAACTGGACCTACAGGAGAGGTTCAAATCATAGAAAGTTAGAGTGTCAGTCCGCTTGTACTTAAGTCGGCATTGTGCCTTTTGTATTAAATTCAGATTCAATTTCTGTGTTTCATCCACAGTAAGAAGGTAAAAGGAATACAGTAAACCTGAAGTGAAGCATCGGAATCTAAAACTGGACTCACAGCAGAGGTTCAAATCATAGAAAGTTAGAGTGTCCGTCCTGTTGTAGTTAAGTCGGCATTGTGCCTTTTGTATTAAATTCAGATACAATTTCAGTGTTACATCGTCAATAAGAAGGTCGATGGGATACGGTAAACCTGAAGTGGAACATCGGAATCGAAAACAGGACTCACAGGAGAGGTTCAATTCATAGAGAGTTAGAGTGTCAGTCCTCTTTTACTTAAGTCAGCATTGTGCCTTTTGTATTGAATTCGAATGCGATTTCTGTGTTTCATCGTAAATAAGAAGGTCCAAGGGATACAGTAAACCTGAAGTGAAGCATCAGAATCAAAAACTGGACTCACAGGAGAAGTTCAAATCGTAGAAAGTTAGAGTGTCAGTCCTCTTGTACTTAATTCGGCATTGTGCCTTATGTATTAAATTCAGATGAAATTTCTGTGTTTCGTCGTCAATACGAAGGTCCAAGGTTTACAGTAAACCTGAAGTGAAGCATCGGAATCCAAACTGGACTCACAGGAGAGGTTCAAATCATAGAAAGTTAGAGTGCCAGTCCTCCTGTAGTTAAGTCGGCATTGTGCCTTTTGCATTAAATTCAGATGCGTTTTCTGTGTTTCATCGTCAATAAGAAGGTCCTAGGTATACAGTAAACCTGAAGTGAAGCATCGGAATCCAAACTGGACTCACAGGAAAGGTTGACATAGTAGAAAGTTAGGGGTTAGTCCCTCTTGTACTTAAGTCGGCATTGTGCTTTTTGATTTAATTCAGATGCAATTTCTGTGTTTCATCGTCAATAAGAAGGTCCAAGGGATTCAGTAAACCTGAAGTGAATCATCGGAATTTAAAACTGGACCTACAGGAGAGGTTCAAATCATAGAAAGTTAGAGTGTTAGTCCGCTTGTACTTGAGTCTACATTGTGCCTTTTGTATTAAATTCAGATGCAATTTCTGTGTTTTATCGACAATAAGAAGGTCCAAGTTATACAGTAAACCTGAAGTGATGCATCGGAATCTAAAACTGGACTAACAGGAGAAGTTCAAATCATAGAGAGTTAGAGTGTGAGTAATATTTTACTTAATTAGGCATTGTGCCTTTTGTATTGAATTCGAATGCGATTTCTGGGTTTCATCGTCAATAAGGAGGTCCAAGGGATACAGTAAACCTGAAGTGAAGCTTCGGAATCAAAAACTGGACTCACAGGAGAGGTTCAAATCATAGAGGATTAGAGCGTCAGTCCTCTTGTACTTAAGTCAGCATTGTGCCTTTTGTACTAAATTCGGATATAAATTCTGTGTTTCATCGTCAATAAGAAGTTCTAAGGTATACATTAAACCTGAAGTGAAGCATCGGAATCTAAAACTGGACTTACAGGAGAGGTTCAAATCATAGAAAGTTTGAGTGTCAGTCCTCTTGTAGTTAAGTCGGCATTGTGCCTGTTGTATTAAATTCGGAAGCAATTTCTGTGTTTCATCGTCAATAAGTAGGTCCAAGGGATACAGTAAACCTGAAGTGAAGCATCGGAAACTAAAACTGGACTCGCAGGAGAGGTTCAAAAGATAGAAAGTTAGAGTGTCAGTCCTCTTGTACTTAAGTCGGCATTGTGAAATTTGTATTAAATTCGGATGCAATTTCTGTGTTTCATCGTCAATAAGAAGGTCCAAGGGATACAGTAAACCTGAAGTGAAGCATTGGAATCTAAAACTGGACTCACAGGAGAGGTTCAAATCATAGAAAGTTAGAGTGTAAGTCATCTTGTACTTAAGTCGGCATTGTGCCTTTTGTATTAAATTCGGATGCAATTTCTGTGTTTCATCGTCAATAAGAAGGTCCAAGGGAAACAGTAAACCTAAATTGAAGCATCGGAATCTAAAATTGGATTCACAGGAGAAGTTCAAATCATAGAAAATTAGAGTGTCAGTCTTCTTGTACTTAAGTCAGCATTGTGCTTTTGTATTAAATTCGGATGCAATTTCTGTGTTTCATCGTCAATAAGAAGGTCCAAGGTACACAGTAAACCTGAAGTGCAGCATCGGATTCTAAAACTGGACTCACAGGAGAGGCTCAAATCATAGAATTTTAGAGTGTCAGTCCTCTTGTACTTAAGTCGGCATTGTGCCTTTTGTACTAAATTCGGATGCAATTTCTGTGTTTCATCGTCAATAAGGAAGTCCAGGGGATACAGTAAACCTGAAGTGAAGCTTCGGAATCTAAAACTGGTCCCACAGGAGAGGTTCATATCATAGAGAGTTAGAGTGTCAGTCCTCTTGTACTTAAGTCGGCATTCCGCCTTTGATATTAAATTCGGATGCAATTTCTGTGTTTCAACCGTCAATAAGAAGGTCCAAGGGATACAGTAAACCTGAAGTGAAGCATCGGAATCTAAAACTGGACTCACAGGAGAGGTTCAAATCATAGAAAGTTAGAGTGTCAGTCCTCCTGTAGTTAAGTCGGCATTGTGCGTTTTGCATTACATTCAGATGCGTTTTCTGTGTTTCATCGTCAATAAGAAGGTCCAAAGAATACAGTAAACCTCAAGTGAAGCATTAGAATCTAAACTGGACTCACAGGCGAGGTTTAAATCATAGAAAGTTAGAGTGTCAGTCCTCTTGTACTTACGTCGGCATTGTGCCTTTTGTATTAAATTCGGATGCAATTTCTGTGTTTCATCGTCAATAAGAAGGTCCAAGGGAAACAGTTAACCTGAAGTGAAGCATCGGAATCTAAAACTGAACTCATAGGAGAGGTCCAAATCATAGAAAGTTAGAGTGTCAGTCCTCTTGTACTTAAGTCAGTATTGTGCTATTGTACTAAATTCGGATGCAATTTCTGTGTTTCATCGTCAATATGAAGGTCCAAGGTATACAGTAAACCTGAAGTGATGCATCGGAATCTAAAACTGGACTAACAGGAGAAGTTCAAATCATAGAGAGTTAGAGTGTGAGTAATCTTTTACTTAAGTAGGCATTGTGCCTTTTGTATTGAATTCGAATGCGATTTCTGTGTTTCATCGTCAATAAGGAGGTCCAAGGGATACAGTAAACCTGAAGTGAAGCTTCGGAATCAAAAACTGGACTCACAGGAGAGGTTCAAATCATAGAGGATTAGAGCGTCAGTCCTCTTGTACTTATGTCGGCATTGTGCCTTTTGTACTAAATTCGGATATAAATTCTGTGTTTCATCGTCAATAAGAAGTTCTAAGGTATACATTAAACCTGAAGTGAAGCATCGGAATCTAAAACTGGACTTAAGGGAGAGGTTCAAATCATAGAAAGTTTGAGTGTCAGTCCTCTTGTAGTTAAGTCGGCATTGTGCCTGTTGTATTAAATTCGGAAGCAATTTCTGTGTTTCATCGTCAATAAGTAGGTCCAAGGGATACAGTAAACCTGAAGTGAAGCATCGGAAACTAAAACTGGACTCACAGGAGAGGTTCAAAAGATAGAAAGTTAGAGTGTCAGTCCTCTTGTACTTAAGTCGGCATTGTGCCATTTGTATTAAATTCGGATGCAATTTCTGTGTTTCATCGTCAATAAGAAGGTCCAAGGGATACAGTAAACCTGAAGTGAAGCATTGGAATCTAAAACTGGACTCACAGGAGAGGTTCAAATCATAGAAAGTTAGAGTGTAAGTCATCTTGTACTTAAGTCGGCATTGTGCCTTTTGTATTAAATTCGGATGCAATTTCTGTGTTTCATCGTCAATAAGAAGGTCCAAGGGAAACAGTAAACCTAAATTGAAGCATCGGAATCTAAAATTGGATTCACAGGAGAAGTTCAAATCATAGAAAGTTAGAGTGTCAGTCTTCTTGTACTTAAGTCAGCATTGTGCTTTTGTATTAAATTCGGATGCAATTTCTGTGTTTCATCGTCAACAAGAAGGTCCAAGGTATACATTAAACCTAAAGTGATGCATCGGAATCTAAAACTGGACTAACAGGAAAGGGTCAAATCAGAGAAATTTACGGAGTCAGTCCTCTTGTACATAAGTCGGCATTGTGCTTTTTGTATTAAATTCAGATGCAATTTCAGTGTTTCATCGTCAGTAAGAAGGTCCAAGGGATACAGTAAACATGAAGTAAAGCATCGGAATCTAAAACTGGACCTACAGGAGAGGTTCAAATCATAGAAAGTTAGAGTGTCAGTCCGCTTGTACTTAAGTCAGCATTGTGTCTTTTGTATTAAATTCTGATTCAATTTCTGTGTTTCATCGACAATAAGAAGGTAAAAGGTATACATTAAACCTGCAGTGAAGCACGGAATCTAAAACTGGACTCACAGGAGAGGTTCAAATCATAGAAATTTAGAGTGTCAGTCCTCGTGTAGTTAAGCCGGCATTGTGCCTTTTGTATTAAATTCAGATGCGTTTTCTGTGTTTCATCGTCAATAAGAAGGTCCTTGGTATACAGTAAACCTGAAGTGAAGCATCGGAATCTAAAACTGGACTCACAGGAAAGGTTCAAATCATAGAAAGTTAAAGTGTCAGTCCACTTGTACTTAAGTCAGCATTCTGCTTTTGTATTAAATTCGGATGCAATTTCTGTGTTTCATCGTCAATAAAAAAGTCCAAGGTATTCACTAAACCTGAAGTGATCCATCGGAATCTAAAACTGGACTAACAGGAGAGGTTGAAATCATAGAAAGTTAGGGGTCAGTAATCTTGTACTTAAGTAGGCATTGTGTTTTTGATTTAATTCAGATGCAATTTGTGTGTTTCATCGTCAATAAGAAGGTCCAAGGGATTCAGTAAACCTGAAGTGAATCATTGGAATTTAAAACTGGACCTACAGGAGAGGTTCAAATCATAGAAAGTTAGAGTGTTAGTCCGCTTGTACTTGAGTCTACATTGTGCCTTTTGTATTAAATTCAGATGCAATTTCTGTGTTTCATCGTCAATAAGAAGGTCCAAGGGATACAGTAAACCTGAAGTGAAGCATCGGAATCAAAAACTGGACTCACAGGAGAGGTTCAAATCATAGAAAGTTAGAGTGTCAGTCCTCTTGTACTTAAGTCGGCATTGTGCCTTATGTATTAAATTCAGATGCGTTTTCTGTGTTTCATTGTCAATAAGAAGGTCTAAGGTACACAGTAAACCTGAAGTGAAACATCAGAATCTAAACTGGACTCACAGGAGAGGTTCAAATCACAGAAAGTTAGTGTGTTAGTCCGCTTGTACTTGAGTCGGCATTGTGCCTTTTGTATTAAAGTCGGATGCCATTTCTTTGTTTCATCGTCAATAAGAAGGTCCAAGGGAAACCGTAAACCTGAAGTGAAGCATCTGAATCTAAAACTGGACACACAGGAAAGGTTCAAATCATGGAAAGTTAGAGTGTCAGTCCTCTTGTACTTAAGTCAGCATTGTGCTTTTGTATTAAATTCGGATGCAATTTCTGTTTTTCATCGTCAATAAAAAAGTCCAAGGTATACACTAAACCTGAAGTGATGCATGGGAATCTGAGACTGGACTAACAGGAGAGGTTGAAATCATAGAAAGTTAGGGAGTCAGTCCTTTTGTACTTAAGTCGGCATTGTGCTTTTTGTATTAAATACAGATGCAATTTCTGTGTTTCATCGTCAATAAGAAGGTCCAAGGGATACAGTAAACCTGAAGTGAAACAGCGGAATTTAAAATTGGACCTACAGGAGAGGTTCAAATCATAGAAAGTTATAGTGTTAGTCCGCTTGTACTTGAGTCGGCATTGTGCCTTTTGTATGAAATTCAGATGCAATTTCTGTGTTTCGTCGACAATAAGAAAGTCCAAGGTATACAGTAAAGCTGAAGTGAAGCATCAGAATCTAAAACTGGACTCACAGCAGAGGTTCAAATCATGGAGAGTTAGAGTGTCAGTCCTCTTGTACTTAAGTCGGCATTCCGCCTTTTGTATTAAAATCGGATGCTATTTCTGTGTTTCAACCGTCAATAAGAAGGTACAAGGGATACAGTAAACCTGAAGTGAAGCATCGGAATCTAAAACTGGACTCACAGGAGAGGTTCAAATGATTGAAAGTTAGAGTGTCAGTCCTCCTGTAGTTAAGTCGGCATTGTGCCTTTTGCATTACATTCAGATGCGTTTTCTGTGTTTCATCGTCAATTAGAAGGTCCAAAGATACAGTAAACCTGAAGTGAAGCATTAGAATCTAAACTGGACACACAGGCGAGGTTTAAATCATAGAAAGTTAGAGTGTCAGTCCTCTTGTTCATAAGTCGGCATTGTGCCTTTTGTATTAAATTCGGATGCAATTTCTGTGTTTCATCGTCAATAAGAAGGTCCAAGGGAAACAGTTAACCTGAAGTGAAGCATCGTAATCTAAAACTGGACTCACAGGAGACGTCAAAATCATAGAAAGGTAGAGTGTCAGTCCTCTTGTACTTAAGTCAGTATTGTGCTTTTGTATTAAATTCGGATGCAATTTCTGTGTTTCGTCGTCAATATGAAGGTCCAAGGTATACAGTAAACCTGAAGTGATGCATGGGAATCTAAGACTGGACTAACAGGAGAGGTTGAAATCATAGAAAATTAGAGTGTCAGTCTTCTTGTACTTAAGTCAGCATTGTGCTTTTGTATTACATTCGGATGCAATTTCTGTGTTTCATCGTCAATAAGAAGGTCCAAGGTACACAGTAAACCTGAAGTGCAGCATCGGATTCTAAAACTGGACTCACAGGAGAGGCTCAAATCATAGAAATTTAGAGTGTCAGTCCTCTTGTACTTAAGTCGGCATTGTGCCTTTTGTACTAAATTCGGATGCAATTTCTGTGTTTCATCGTCAATAAGGAAGTCCAGGGGATACAGTAAACCTGAAGTGAAGTTTCGGAATCTAAAACTGGACCCACAGGAGAGGTTCATATCATAGAGAGTTAGAGTGTCAGTCCTCTTGTACTTAAGTCGGCATTCCGCCTTTGATATTAAATTCGGATGCAATTTCTGTGTTTCAACCGTCAATAAGAAGGTCCAAGGGATACAGTAAACCTGAAGTGAAGCATCGGAATCTAAAACTGGACTCACAGGAGAGGTTCAAATCATAGAAAGTTAGAGTGTCAGTCCTCCTGTAGTTAAGTCGGCATTGTGCGTTTTGCATTACATTCAGATGCGTTTTCTGTGTTTCATCGTCAATAAGAAGGTCCAAAGAATACAGTAAACCTCAAGTGAAGCATTAGAATCTAAACTGGACTCACAGGCGAGGTTTAAATCATAGAAAGTTAGAGTGTCAGTCCTCTTGTACTTACGTCGGCATTGTGCCTTTTGTATTACATTCGGATGCAATTTCTGTGTTTCATCGTCAATAAGAAGGTCCAAGGGAAACAGTTAACCTGAAGTGAAGCATCGGAATCTAAAACTGAACTCATAGGAGAGGTCCAAATCATAGAAAGTTGGAGTGTCAGTCCTCTTGTACTTAAGTCAGTATTGTGCTATTGTACTAAATTCGGATGCAATTTCTGTGTTTCATCGTCAATATGAAGGTCCAAGGTATACAGTAAACCCAAAGTGACGCATCGGAATCTAAAACTGGACTCACAGGAGAGGTTCAAATCATAGAAAGTTAGAGTGTAAGTCATCTTGTACTTAAGTCGGCATTGTGCCTTTTGTATTAAATTCGGATGCAATTTCTGTGTTTCATCGTCAATAAGAAGGTCCAAGGGAAGCAGTAAACCTAAATTGAAGCATCGGAATCTAAAAATGGATTCACAGGAGAAGTTCAAATCATAGAAAGTTAGAGTGTCAGTCTTCTTGTACTTAAGTCAGCATTGTGCTTTTGTATTAAATTCGGATGCAATTTCTGTGTTTCATCGTCAACAAGAAGGTCCAAGGTATACAGTAAACCTAAAGTGATGCATCGGAATCTAAAACTGGGCTAACAGGATAGGGTCAAATCAGAGAAATTTACGGAGTCAGTCCTCTTGTACTTAAGTCGGCATTGTGCTTTTTGTATTAAATTCAGATGCAATTTCAGTGTTTCATCGTCAGTAATAAGGTCCAAGGGATACAGTAAACATGAAGTAAAGCATCGGAATCTAAAACTGGACCTACAGGACAGGTTCAAATCATAGAAAGTTAGAGTGTTAGTCCGCTTGTACTTAAGTCAGCATTGTGTCTTTTGTATTAAATTCTGATTCAATTTCTGTGTTTCATGGACAATAAGAAGGTAAAAGGTATACATTAAACCTGAAGTGAAGCACGGAATCTAAAACTGGACTCACAGGAGAGGTTCAAATCATAGAAAGTTAGAGTGTCAGTCCTCGTGTAGTTAAGCCGGCATTGTGCCTTTTGTATTAAATTCAGATGCGTTTTCTGTGTTTCATCGTCAATAAGAAGGTCCTTGGTATACAGTAAACCTGAAGTGAAGCATCGGAATCTAAAACTGGACTCACAGGAAAGGTTCAAATCATAGAAAGTTAAAGTGTCAGTCCACTTGTACTTAAGTCAGCATTCTGCTTTTGTATTAAATTCGGATGCAATTTCTGTGTTTCATCGTCAATAAAAAAGTCCAAGGTATTCACTAAACCTGAAGTGATCCATCGGAATCTAAAACTGGACTAACAGGAGAGGTTGAAATCATAGAAAGTTAGGGGTCAGTAATCTTGTACTTAAGTAGGCATTGTGTTTTTGATTTAATTCAGATGCAATTTGTGTGTTTCATCGTCAATAAGAAGGTCCAAGGGATTCAGTAAACCTGAAGTGAATCATTGGAATTTAAAACTGGACCTACAGGAGAGGTTCAAATCATAGAAAGTTAGAGTGTTAGTCCGCTTGTACTTGAGTCTACATTGTGCCTTTTGTATTAAATTCAGATGCAATTTCTGTGTTTCATCGTCAATAAGAAGGTCCAAGGGATACAGTAAACCTGAAGTGAAGCATCGGAATCTAAAACTGGACTCACAGGAGAGGTTCAAATCATAGAAAGTTAGAGTGTCAGTCCTCTTGTACTTAAGTCGGCATTGTGCCTTATTTATTAAATTCAGATGCGTTTTCTGTGTTTCATCGTCAATAAGAAGGTCTAAGGTACACAGTAAACCTGAAGTGAAACATCAGAATCTAAACTGGACTCACAGGAGAGGTTCAAATCACAGAAAGTTAGTGTGTTAGTCCGCTTGTACTTGAGTCGGCATTGTGCCTTTTGTATTAAAGTCGGATGCCATTTCTTTGTTTCATCGTCAATAAGAAGGTCCAAGGGAAACAGTAAACCTGAAGTGAAGCATCTGAATCTAAAACTGGACACACAGGAAAGGTTCAAATCATGGAAGGTTAGAGTGTCAGTCCTCTTGTACTTAAGTCAGCATTGTGCTTTTGTATTAAATTCGGATGCAATTTCTGTTTTTCATCGTCAATAAAAAAGTCCAAGGTATACACTAAACCTGAAGTGATGCATGGGAATCTAAGACTGGACTAACGGGAGAGGTTGAAATCATAGAAAGTTAGGGAGTCAGTCCTTTTGTACTTAAGTCGGCATTGTGCTTTTTGTATTAAATACAGATGCAATTTCTGTGTTTCATCGTCAATAAGAAGGTCCAAGGGATACAGTAAACCTGAAGTGAAACATCGGAATTTAAAATTGGACCTACAGGAGAGGTTCAAATCATAGAAAGTTATAGTGTTAGTCCGCTTGTACTTGAGTCGGCATTGTGCCTTTTGTATGAAATTCAGATGCAATTTCTGTGTTTCGTCGACAATAAGAAGGTCCAAGGTATACAGTAAAGCTGAAGTGAAGCATCAGAATCTAAAACTGGACTCACAGCAGAGGTTCAAATCATGGAGAGTTAGAGTGTCAGTCCTCTTGTACTTAAGTCGGCATTCCGCCTTTTGTATTAAAATCGGATGCTATTTCTGTGTTTCAACCGTCAATAAGAAGGTACAAGGGATACAGTAAACCTGAAGTGAAGCATCGGAATCTAAAACTGGACTCACAGGAGAGGTTCAAATGATAGAAAGTAAGAGTGTCAGTCCTCTTGTTCATAAGTCGGCATTGTGCCTTTTGTATTAAATTCGGATGCAATTTCTGTGTTTCATCGTCAATAAGAAGGTCCAAGGGAAGCAGTTAACCTGAAGTGAAGCATCGTAATCTAAAACTGGACTCACAGGAGACGTCCAAATCATAGAAAGGTAGAGTGTCAGTCCTCTTGTACTTAAGTCAGTATTGTGCTTTTGTATTAAATTCGGATGCAATTTTTGTGTTTCATCGTCAATATGAAGGTCCAAGGTATACAGTAAACCTGAAGTGATGCATTGGAATCTAAAACTGGACTAACAGGAGAGGTTTAAATCATAGAAATTTACGGAGTCAGTCCTCTTGTACTTAAGTCGGCATTGTGCTTTTTGTATTAAATTCAGATGCAATTTCAGTGTTTCATCGTCAGTAAGAAGGTCCAAGGGATACGGTAAACGTGAAATAAAGCATCGGAATCTAAAACTGGACCTACAGGAGAGGTTCAAATCATGGAAAGTTAGAGTGTCAGTCCTCTTGTACTTAAGTCAGCATTGTGCTTTTGTATTAAATTCGGATGCAATTTCTGTTTTTCATCGTCAATAAAAAAGTCCAAGGTATACACTAAACCTGAAGTGATGCATGGGAATCTAAGACTGGACTAACAGGAGAGGTTGAAATCATAGAAAATTAGAGTGTCAGTCTTCTTGTACTTAAGTCAGCATTGTGATTTTGTATTAAATTCGGATGCAATTTCTGTGTTTCATCGTCAATCAGAAGGTCCAAGGTACACAGTAAACCTGAAGTGCAGCATCGGATTCTAAAACTGGACCCACAGGAGAGGCTCAAATCATAGAAAGTTAGAGTGTAAGTCATCTTGTACTTAAGTCGGCATTGTGCCTTTTGTATTAAATTCGGATGCAATTTCTGTGTTTCATCGTCAATAAGAAGGTCCAAGGGAAACAGTAAACCTAAATTGAAGCATCGGAATCTAAAATTGGATTCACAGGAGAAGTTCAAATCATAGAAAGTTAGAGTGTCAGTCTTCTTGTACTTAAGTCAGCATTGTGCTTTTGTATTAAATTCGGATGCAATTTCTGTGTTTCATCGTCAATAAGAAGGTCCAAGGTACACAGTAAACCTGAAGTGCAGCATCGGATTCTAAAACTGGACTCACAGGAGAGGCTCAAATCATGGAAAGTTAGAGTGTCAGTCCTCTTGTACTTAAGTCGGCATTGTGCCTTTTGTACTAAATTCGAATGCAATTTCTGTGTTTCATCGTCAATAAGGAAGTCCAGGGGATACAGAAACCTGAAGTGAAGCTTCGGAATCTAAAACTGGACCAACAGGAGAGGTTCATATCATAGAGAGTTAGAGTGTCAGTCCTCTTGTACTTAAGTCGGCATTCCGCCTTTAATATTAAATTCGGATGCAATTTCTGTGTTTCAACCGTCAATAAGAAGGTCCAAGGGATACAGTAAACCTGAAGTGAAGCATCGGAATCTAAAACTGGACTCACAGGAGAGGTTCAAATCATAGAAAGTTAGAGTGTCAGTCCTCCTGTAGTTAAGTCGGCATTGTGCGTTTTGCATTACATTCAGATGCGTTTTCTGTGTTTCATCGTCAATAAGAAGGTCCAAAGAATACAGTAAACCTCAAGTGAAGCATTAGAATCTAAAACTGGACTCACAGGAGAGGTTCAAATAATAGAATGTTAGAGTGTCAGTCCTCTTGTACTTAAGTCCGCATTGTGCCTTTTGTATTAAATTCGGATGCAATTTCAGTGTTTCATCGTCAATAAGAAGGTCCAAGGGATACAGTAAACCTGAAGTGAAGCTTCGGAATCAAAAACTGGACTCACAGGAGAGGTTCAAATCATAGAGGATTAGAGCGTCAGTCCTCTTGTACTTAAGTCGGCATTGTGCCTTTTGTACTAAATTGGGATATAAATTCTGTGTTTCATCGTCAATAAGAAGTTCTAAGGTATACATTAAACCTGAAGTGAAGCAACGGAATCTAAAACTGGACTTACAGGAGAGGTTCAAATCATAGAAAGTTTGAGTGTCAGTCCTCTTGTAGTTAAGTCGGCATTGTGCCTGTTGTATAAAATTCGGAAGCAATTTCTGTGTTTCATCGTCAATAAGTAGGTCCAAGGGATACAGTAAACCTGAAGTGAAGCATCGGAAACTAAAACTGGACTCACAGGAGAGGTTCAAAAGATAGAAAGTTAGAGTGTCAGTCCTCTTGTACTTAAGTCGGCATTGTGCCATTTGTATTAAATTCGGATGCAATTTCTGTGTTTCATCGTCAATAAGAAGGTCCAAGGGATACAGTAAACCTGAAGTGAAGCATTGGAATCTAAAACTGGACTCACAGGAGAGGTTCAAATCATAGAAAGTTAGAGTGTAAGTCATCTTGTACTTAAGTCGGCATTGTGCCTTTTGTATTAAATTCGGATGCAATTTCTGTGTTTCATCGTCAATAAGAAGGTCCAAGGGAAACAGTAAACCTAAATTGAAGCATCGGAATCTAAAATAGGATTCACAGGAGAAGTTAAAATCATAGAAAGTTAGAGTGTCAGTCTTCTTGTACTTAAGTCAGCATTGTGCTTTTGTATTAAATTCGGATGCAATTTCTGTGTTTCATCGTCAACAAGAAGGTCCAAGGTATACAGTAAACCTAAAGTGATGCATCGGAATCTAAAACTGGACTAACAGGAGAGGGTCAAATCAGAGAAATTTACGGAGTCAGTCCTCTTGTACTTAAGTCGGCATTGTGCTTTTTGTATTAAATTCAGATGCAATTTCAGAGTTTCATCGTCAGTAAGAAGGTCCAAGGGATACAGTAAACATGAAGTAAAGCATCGGAATCTAAAACTGGACCTACAGGAGAGGTTCAAATCATTGAAAGTTAGAGTGTCAGTCCGCTTGTACTTAAGTCAGCATTGTGTCTTTTGTATTAAATTCTGATTCAATTTCTGTGTTTCATCGACAATAAGAAGGTAAAAGGTATACATCAAACCTGAAGTGAAGCACGGAATCTAAAACTGTACTCACAGGAGAGGTTCAAATCATAGAAAGTTAGAGTGTCAGTCCTCGTGTAGTTAAGCCGGCATTGTGCCTTTTGTATTAAATTCAGATGCGTTTTCTGTGTTTCATCGTCAATAAGAAGGTCCTTGGTATACAGTAAACCTGAAGTGAAGCATCGGAATCTAAAACTGGACTCACAGGAAAGGTTCAAATCATAGAAAGTTAAAGTGTCAGTCCACTTGTACTTAAGTCAGCATTCTGCTTTTGTATTAAATTCGGATGCAATTTCTGTGTTTCATCGTCAATAAAAAAGTCCAAGGTATTCACTAAACCTGAAGTGATCCATCGGAATCTAAAACTGGACTAACAGGAGAGGTTGAAATCATAGAAAGTTAGGGGTCAGTAATCTTGTACTTAAGTAGGCATTGTGTTTTTGATTTAATTCAGATGCAATTTGTGTGTTTCATCGTCAATAAGAAGGTCCAAGGGATTCAGTAAACCTGAAGTGAATCATTGGAATTTAAAACCGGACCTACAGGAGAGGTTCAAATCATAGAAAGTTAGAGTGTTAGTCCGCTTGTACTTGAGTCTACATTGTGCCTTATGTATTAAATTCAGATGCGTTTTCTGTGTTTCATCGTCAATAAGAAGGTCTAAGGTACACAGTAAACCTGAAGTGAAACATCAGAATCTAAACTGGACTCACAGGAGAGGTTCAAATCACAGAAAGTTAGTGTGTTAGTCCGCTTGTACTTGAGTCGGCATTGTGCCTTTTGTATTAAGGTCGGATGCCATTTCTTTGTTTCATCGTCAATAAGAAGGTCCAAGGGAAACAGTAAACCTGAAGTGAAGCATCTGAATCTAAAACTGGACACACAGGAAAGGTTCAAATCATGGAAAGTTAGAGTGTCAGTCCTCTTGTACTTAAGTCAGCATTGTGCTTTTGTATTAAATTCGGATGCAATTTCTGTTTTTCATCGTCAATAAAAAAGTCCAAGGTATACACTAAACCTGAAGTGATGCATGGGAATCTAAGACTGGACTAACAGGAGAGGTTGAAATCATAGAAAATTAGAGTGTCAGTCTTCTTGTACTTAAGTCAGCATTGTGCTTTTGTATTAAATTCGGATGCAATTTCTGTGTTTCATCGTCAATAAGAAGGTCCAAGGTACACAGTAAACCTGAAGTGCAGCATCGGATTCTAAAACTGGACTCACAGGAGAGGCTCAAATCATAGAAATTTAGAGTGTCAGTCCTCTTGTACTTAAGTCGGCATTGTGCCTTTTGTACTAAATTCGGATGATATTTCTGTGTTTCATCGTCAATAAGGAAGTCCAGGGGATACAGTAAACCTGAAGTGAAGCTTCGGAATCTAAAACTGGACCAACAGGAGAGGTTCATATCATAGAGAGTTAGAGTGTCAGTCCTCTTGTACTTAAGTCGGCATTCCGCCTTTAATATTAAATTCGGATGCAATTTCTGTGTTTCAACCGTCAATAAGAAGGTCCAAGGGATACAGTAAACCTGAAGTGAAGCATCGGAATCTAAAACTGGACTCACAGGAGAGGTTCAAATCATAGAAAGTTAGAGTGTCAGTCCTCCTGTAGTTAAGTCGGCATTGTGCGTTTTGCATTACATTCAGATGCGTTTTCTGTGTTTCATCGTCAATAAGAAGGTCCAAAGAATACAGTAAACCTCAAGTGAAGCATTAGAATCTAAAACTGGACTCACTGGAGAGGTTCAAATCATAGAATGTTAGAGTGTCAGTCCTCTTGTACTTAAGTCCGCATTGTGCCTTTTGTATTAAATTCGGATGCAATTTCTGTGTTTCATCGTCAATAAGAAGGTCCAAGGGATACAGTAAACCTGAAGTGAAGCTTCGGAATCAAAAACTGGACTCACAGGAGAGGTTCAAATCATAGAGGATTAGAGCGTCAGTCCTCTTGTACTTAAGTCGGCATTGTGCCTTTTGTACTAAATTCGGATATAAATTCTGTGTTTCATCGTCAATAAGAAGTTCTAAGGTATACATTAAACCTGAAGTGAAGCAACAGAATCTAAAACTGGACTTACAGGAGAGGTTCAAATCATAGAAAGTTTGAGTGTCAGTCCTCTTGTAGTTAAGTCGGCATTGTGCCTGTTGTATAAAATTCGGAAGCAATTTCTGTGTTTCATCGTCAATAAGTAGGTCCAAGGGATACAGTAAACCTGAAGTGAAGCATCGGAAACTAAAACTGGACTCACAGGAGAGGTTCAAAAGATAGAAAGTTAGAGTGTCAGTCCTCTTGTACTTAAGTCGGCATTGTGCCATTTGTATTAAATTCGGATGCAATTTCTGTGTTTCATCGTCAATAAGAAGGTCCAAGGGATACAGTAAACCTGAAGTGAAGCATTGGAATCTAAAACTGGACTCACAGGAGAGGTTCAAATCATAGAAAGTTGGAGTGTAAGTCATCTTGTACTTAAGTCGGCATTGTGCCTTTTGTATTAAATTCGGATGCAATTTCTGTGTTTCATCGTCAATAAGAAGGTCCAAGGGAAACAGTAAACCTAAATTGAAGCATCGGAATCTAAAATTGGATTCACAGGAGAAGTTAAAATCATAGAAAGTTAGAGTGTCCGTCTTCTTGTACTTAAGTCAGCATTGTGCTTTTGTATTAAATTCGGATGCAATTTCTGTGTTTCATCGTCAACAAGAAGGTCCAAGGTATACAGTAAACCTAAAGTGATGCATCGGAATCTAAAACTGGACTAACAGGAGAGGGTCAAATCAGAGAAATTTACGGAGTCAGTCCTCTTGTACTTAAGTCGGCATTGTGCTTTTTGTATTAAATTCAGATGCAATTTCAGAGTTTCATCGTCAGTAAGAAGGTCCAAGGGATACAGTAAACATGAAGTAAAGCATCGGAATCTAAAACTGGACCTACAGGAGAGGTTCAAATCATTGAAAGTTAGAGTGTCAGTCCGCTTGTACTTAAGTCAGCATTGTGTCTTTTGTATTAAATTCTGATTCAATTTCTGTGTTTCATCGACAATAAGAAGGTAAAAGGTATACATCAAACCTGAAGTGAAGCACGGAATCTAAAACTGGACTCACAGGAGAGGTTCAAATCATAGAAAGTTAGAGTGTCAGTCCTCGTGTAGTTAAGCCGGCATTGTGCCTTTTGTATTAAATTCAGATGCGTTTTCTGTGTTTCATCGTCAATAAGAAGGTCCTTGGTATACAGTAAACCTGAAGTGAAGCATCGGAATCTAAAACTGGACTCACAGGAAAGGTTCAAATCATAGAAAGTTAAAGTGTCAGTCCACTTGTACTTAAGTCAGCATTCTGCTTTTGTATTAAATTCGGATGCAATTTCTGTGTTTCATCGTCAATAAAAAAGTCCAAGGTATTCACTAAACCTGAAGTGATCCATCGGAATCTAAAACTGGACTAACAGGAGAGGTTGAAATCATAGAAAGTTAGGGGTCAGTAATCTTGTACTTAAGTAGGCATTGTGTTTTTGATTTAATTCAGATGCAATTTGTGTGTTTCATCGTCAATAAGAAGGTCCAAGGGATTCAGTAAACCTGAAGTGAATCATTGGAATTTAAAACTGGACCTACAGGAGAGGTTCAAATCATAGAAAGTTAGAGTGTTAGTCCGCTTGTACTTGAGTCTACATTGTGCCTTATGTATTAAATTCAGATGCGTTTTCTGTGTTTCATCGTCAATAAGAAGGTCTAAGGTACACAGTAAACCTGAAGTGAAACATCAGAATCTAAACTGGACTCACAGGAGAGGTTCAAATCACAGAAAGTTAGTGTGTTAGTCCGCTTGTACGTGAGTCGGCATTGTGCCTTTTGTATTAAGGTCGGATGCCATTTCTTTGTTTCATCGTCAATAAGAAGGTCCAAGGGAAACAATAAACCTGAAGTGAAGCATCTGAATCTAAAACTGGACACACAGGAAAGGTTCAAATCATGGAAAGTTAGAGTGTCAGTCCTCTTGTACTTAAGTCAGCATTGTGCTTTTGTATTAAATTCGGATGCAATTTCTGTTTTTCATCGTCAATAAAAAAGTCCAAGGTATACACTAAACCTGAAGTGATGCATGGGAATCTAAGACTGGACTAACAGGAGAGGTTGAAATCATAGAAAATTAGAGTGTCAGTCTTCTTGTACTTAAGTCAGCATTGTGATTTTGTATTAAATTCGGATGCAATTTCTGTGTTTCATCGTCAATAAGAAGGTCCAAGGTACACAGTAAACCTGAAGTGCAGCATCGGATTCTAAAACTGGACTCACAGGAGAGGCTCAAATCATAGAAATTTAGAGTGTCAGTCCTCTTGTACTTAAGTCGGCATTGTGCCTTTTGTACTAAATTCGGATGCAATTTCTGTGTTTCATCGTCAATAAGGAAGTCCAGGGGATACAGGAAACCTGAAGTGAAGCTTCGGAATCTAAAACTGGACCAACAGGAGAGGTTCATATCATAGAGAGTTAGAGTGTCAGTCCTCTTGTACTTAAGTCGGCATTCCGCCTTTGATATTAAATTCGGATGCAATTTCTGTGTTTCAACCGTCAATAAGAAGGTCCAAGGGATACAGTAAACCTGAAGTGAAGCATCGGAATCTAAAACTGGACTCACAGGAGAGGTTCAAATCATAGAAAGTTAGAGTGTCAGTCCCCCTGTAGTTAAGTCGGCATTGTGCTTTTTGCATTACATTCAGATGCGTTTTCTGTGTTTCATCGTCAATAAGAAGGTCCAAAGAATACAGTAAACCTCAAGTGAAGCATTAGAATCTAAAACTGGACTCACAGGAGAGGTTCAAATCATAGAATGTTAGAGTGTCAGTCCTCTTGTACTTAAGTCCGCATTGTGCCTTTTGTATTAAATTCGGATGCAATTTCTGTGTTTCATCGTCAATAAGAAGGTCCAAGGGATACAGTAAACCTGAAGTGAAGCTTCGGAATCAAAAACTGGACTCACAGGAGAGGTTCAAATCATAGAGGATTAGAGCGTCAGTCCTCTTGTACTTAAGTCGGCATTGTGCCTTTTGTACTAAATTCGGATATAAATTCTGTGTTTCATCGTCAATAAGAAGTTCTAAGGTATACATTAAACCTGAAGTGAAGCATCGGAATCTAAAACTGGACTTACAGGAGAGGTTCAAATCATAGAAAGTTTGAGTGTCAGTCCTCTTGTAGTTAAGTCGGCATTGTGCCTGTTGTATAAAATTCGGAAGCAATTTCTGTGTTTCATCGTCAATAAGTAGGTCCAAGGGATACAGTAAACCTGAAGTGAAGCATCGGAAACTAAAACTGGACTCACAGGAGAGGTTCAAAAGATAGAAAGTTAGAGTGTCAGTCCTCTTGTACTTAAGTCGGCATTGTGCCATTTGTATTAAATTCGGATGCAATTTCTGTGTTTCATCGTCAAAAGAAGGTCCAAGGGAAACAGTAAACCTAAATTGAAGCATCGGAATCTAAAATTGGATTCACAGGAGAAGTTCAAATCATAGAAAGTTAGAGTGTCAGTCTTCTTGTACTTAAGTCAGCATTGTGCTTTTGTATTAAATTCGGATGCAATTTCTGTGTTTCATCGTCAACAAGAAGGTCCAAGGTATACAGTAAACCTAAAGTGATGCATCGGAATCTAAAACTGGACTAACAGGAGAGGGTCAAATCAGAGAAATTGACGGAGTCAGTCCTCTTGTACTTAAGTCGGCATTGTGCTTTTTGTATTAAATTCAGATGCAATTTCAGAGTTTCATCGTCAGTAAGAAGGTCCAAGGGATACAGTAAACATGAAGTAAAGCATCGGAATCTAAAACTGGACCTACAGGAGAGGTTCAAATCATTGAAAGTTAGAGTGTCAGTCCGCTTGTACTTAAGTCAGCATTGTGTCTTTTGTATTAAATTCTGATTCAATTTCTGTGTTTCATCGACAATAAGAAGGTAAAAGGTATACATCAAACCTGAAGTGAAGCACGGAATCTAAAACTGGACTCACAGGAGAGGTTCAAATCATAGAAAGTTAGAGTGTCAGTCCTCGTGTAGTTAAGCCGGCATTGTGCCTTTTGTATTAAATTCAGATGCGTTTTCTGTGTTTCATCGTCAATAAGAAGGTCCTTGGTATACAGTAAACCTGAAGTGAAGCATCGGAATCTAAAACTGGACTCACAGGAAAGGTTCAAATCATAGAAAGTTAAAGTGTCAGTCCACTTGTACTTAAGTCAGCATTCTGCTTTTGTATTAAATTCGGATGCAATTTCTGTGTTTCATCGTCAATAAAAAAGTCCAAGGTATTCACCAAACCTGAAGTGATCCATCGGAATCTAAAACTGGACTAACAGGAGAGGTTGAAATCGTAGAAAGTTAGGGGTCAGTAATCTTGTACTTAAGTAGGCATTGTGTTTTTGATTTAATTCAGATGCAATTTGTGTGTTTCATCGTCAATAAGAAGGTCCAAGGGATTCAGTAAACCTGAAGTGAATCATTGGAATTTAAAACTGGACCTACAGGAGGGGTTCAAATCATAGAAAGTTAGAGTGTTAGTCCGCTTGTACTTGAGTCTACATTGTGCCTTATGTATTAAATTCAGATGCGTTTTCTGTGTTTCATCGTCAATAAGAAGGTCTAAGGTACACAGTAAACCTGAAGTGAAACATCAGAATCTAAACTGGACTCACAGGAGAGGTTCAAATCACAGAAAGTTAGTGTGTTAGTCCGCTTGTACTTGAGTCGGCATTGTGCCTTTTGTATTAAAGTCGGATGCCATTTCTTTGTTTCATCGTCAATAAGAAGGTCCAAGGGAAACAGTAAACCTGAAGTGAAGCATCTGAATCTAAAACTGGACACACAGGAAAGGTTCAAATCATGGAAAGTTAGAGTGTCAGTCCTCTTGTACTTAAGTCAGCATTGTGCTTTTGTATTAAATTCGGATGCAATTTCTGTTTTTCATCGTCAATAAAAAAGTCCAAGGTATACACGAAACCTGAAGTGATGCATGGGAATCTAAGACTGGACTAACAGGAGAGGTTGAAATCATAGAAAGTTAGGGAGTCAGTCCTTTTGTACTTAAGTAGGCATTGTGCTTTTTGTATTAAATACAGATCCAATTTCTGTGTTTCATCGTCAATAAGAAGGTCCAAGGAATACAGTAAACCTGAAGTGAAACATCGGAATTTAAAATTGGACCTACAGGAGAGGTTCAAATCATAGAAAGTTATAGTGTTAGTCCGCTTGTACTTGAGTCGGCATTGTGCCTTTTGTATGAAATTCAGATGCAATTTCTGTGTTTCGTCGACAATAAGAAGGTCCAAGGTATACAGTAAAGCTGAAGTGAAGCATCAGAAACTAAAACTGGACTCACAGCAGAGGTTCAAATCATGGAGAGTTAGAGTGTCAGTCCTCTTGTACTTAAGTCGGCATTCCGCCTTTTGTATTAAAATCGGATGCTATTTCTGTGTTTCAACCGTCAATAAGAAGGTACAAGGGATACAGTAAACCTGAAGTGAAGCATCGGAATCTAAAACTGGACTCACAGGAGAGGTTCAAATGATAGAAAGTTAGAGTGTCAGTCCTCCTGTAGTTAAGTCGGCATTGTGCCTTTTGCATTACATTCAGATGCGTTTTCTGTGTTTCATCGTCAATTAGAAGGTCCAAAGATACAGTAAACCTGAAGTGAAGCATTAGAATCTAAACTGGACACACAGGCGAGGTTTAAATCATAGAAAGTTAGAGTGTCAGTCCTCTTGTTCATAAGTCGGCATTGTGCCTTTTGTATTAAATTCGGATGCAATTTCTGTGTTTCATCGTCAATATGAAGGTCCAAGGTATACAGTAAACCTGAAGTGAAGCTTCGGAATCAAAAACTGGACTCACAGGAGAGGTTCAAATCATAGAGGATTAGAGCGTCAGTCCTCTTGTACTTAAGTCGGTATTGTGCCTTTTGTACTAAATTCGGATATAAATTCTGTGTTTCATCGTCAATAAGAAGTTCTAAGGTATACATTAAACCTGAAGTGAAGCATCGGAATCAAAAACTGGACTCACAGGAGAGGTTCAAATCATAGAGGATTAGAGCGTCAGTCCTCTTGTACTTAAGTCGGCATTGTGCCTTTTGTACTAAATTCGGATATAAATTCTGTGTTTCATCGTCAATAAGAAGTTCTAAGGTATACTGTAAACCTGAAGTGAAGCATTGGAATCTAAAACTGGACTCACAGGAGAGGTTCAAATCATAGAAAGTTAGAGTGTAAGTCATCTTGTACTTAAGTCGGCATTGTGCCTTTTGTATTAAATTCGGATGCAATTTCTGTGTTTCATCGTCAATAAGAAGGTCCAAGGGAAACAGTAAACCTAAATTGAAGCATCGGAATCTAAAATTGGATTCACAGGAAAAGTTCAAATCATAGAAAGTTAGAGTGTCAGTCTTCTTGTACTTAAGTCAGCATTGTGCTTTTGTATTAAATTCGGATGCAATTTCTGTGTTTCATCGTCAACAAGAAGGTCCAAGGTATACAGTAAACCTAAAGTGATGCATCGGAATCTAAAACTGGACTAACAGGAGAGGGTCAAATCAGAGAAATTTACGGAGTCAGTCCTCTTGTACTTAAGTCGGCATTGTGCTTTTTGTATTAAATTCAGATGCAATTTCAGAGTTTCATCGTCAGTAAGAAGGTCCAAGGGATACAGTAAACATGAGGTAAAGCATCGGAATCTAAAACTGGACCTACAGGAGAGGTTCAAATCATTGAAAGTTAGAGTGTCAGTCCGCTTGTACTTAAGTCAGCATTGTGTCTTTTGTATTAAATTCTGATTCAATTTCTGTGTTTCATCGACAATAAGAAGGTAAAAGGTATACATCAAACCTGAAGTGAAGCACGGAATCTAAAACTGGACTCACAGGAGAGGTTCAAATCATAGAAAGTTAGAGTGTCAGTCCTCGTGTAGTTAAGCCGGCATTGTGCCTTTTGTATTAAATTCAGATGCGTTTTCTGTGTTTCATCGTCAATAAGAAGGTCCTTGGTATACAGTAAACCTGAAGTGAAGCATCGGAATCTAAAACTGGACTCACAGGAAAGGTTCAAATCATAGAAAGTTAAAGTGTCAGTCCACTTGTACTTAAGTCAGCATTCTGCTTTTGTATTAAATTCGGATGCAATTTCTGTGTTTCATCGTCAATAAAAAAGTCCAAGGTATTCACTAAACCTGAAGTGATCCATCGGAATCTAAAACTGGACTAACAGGAGAGGTTGAAATCATAGAAAGTTAGGGGTCAGTAATCTTGTACTTAAGTAGGCATTGTGTTTTTGATTTAATTCAGATGCAATTTGTGTGTTTCATCGTCAATAAGAAGGTCCAAGGGATTCAGTAAACCTGAAGTGAATCATTGGAATTTAAAACTGGACCTACAGGAGGGGTTCAAATCATAGAAAGTTAGAGTGTTAGTCCGCTTGTACTTGAGTCTACATTGTGCCTTATGTATTAAATTCAGATGCGTTTTCTGTGTTTCATCGTCAATAAGAAGGTCTAAGGTACACAGTAAACCTGAAGTGAAACATCAGAATCTAAACTGGACTCACAGGAGAGGTTCAAATCACAGAAAGTTAGTGTGTTAGTCCGCTTGTACTTGAGTCGGCATTGTGCCTTTTGTATTAAAGTCGGATGCCATTTCTTTGTTTCATCGTCAATAAGAAGGTCCAAGGGAAACAGTAAACCTGAAGTGAAGCATCTGAATCTAAAACTGGACACACAGGAAAGGTTCAAATCATGGAAAGTTAGAGTGTCAGTCCTCTTGTACTTAAGTCAGCATTGTGCTTTTGTATTAAATTCGGATGCAATTTCTGTTTTTCATCGTCAATAAAAAAGTCCAAGGTATACACTAAACCTGAAGTGATGCATGGGAATCTAAGACTGGACTAACAGGAGAGGTTGAAATCATAGAAAGTTAGGGAGTCAGTCCTTTTGTACTTAAGTAGGCATTGTGCTTTTTGTATTAAATACAGATCCAATTTCTGTGTTTCATCGTCAATAAGAAGGTCCAAGGGATACAGTAAACCTGAAGTGAAACATCGGAATTTAAAATTGGACCTACAGGAGAGGTTCAAATCATAGAAAGTTATAGTGTTAGTCCGCTTGTACTTGAGTCGGCATTGTGCCTTTTGTATGAAATTCAGATGCAATTTCTGTGTTTCGTCGACAATAAGAAGGTCCAAGGTATACAGTAAAGCTGAAGTGAAGCATCAGAAACTAAAACTGGACTCACAGCAGAGGTTCAAATCATGGAGAGTTAGAGTGTCAGTCCTCTTGTACTTAAGTCGGCATTCCGCCTTTTGTATTAAAATCGGATGCTATTTCTGTGTTTCAACCGTCAATAAGAAGGTACAAGGGATACAGTAAACCTGAAGTGAAGCATCGGAATCTAAAACTGGACTCACAGGAGAGGTTCAAATGATAGAAAGTTAGAGTGTCAGTCCACCTGTAGTTAAGTCGGCATTGTGCCTTTTGCATTACATTCAGATGCGTTTTCTGTGTTTCATCGTCAATTAGAAGGTCCAAAGATACAGTAAACCTGAAGTGAAGCATTAGAATCTAAACTGGACACACAGGCGAGGTTTAAATCATAGAAAGTTAGAGTGTCAGTCCTCTTGTTCATAAGTCGGCATTGTGCCTTTTGTATTAAATTCGGATGCAATTTCTGTGTTTCATCGTCAATATGAAGGTCCAAGGTATACAGTAAACCTGAAGTGAAGCTTCGGAATCAAAAACTGGACTCACAGGAGAGGTTCAAATCATAGAGGATTAGAGCGTCAGTCCTCTTGTACTTAAGTCGGCATTGTGCCTTTTGTACTAAATTCGGATATAAATTCTGTGTTTCATCGTCAATAAGAAGTTCTAAGGTATACATTAAACCTGAAGTGAAGCATCGGAATCAAAAACTGGACTCACAGGACAGGTTCAAATCATAGAGGATTAGAGCGTCAGTCCTCTTGTACTTAAGTCGGCATTGTGCCTTTTGTACTAAATTCGGATATAAATTCTGTGTTTCATCGTCAATAAGAAGTTCTAAGGTATACAGTAAACCTGAAGTGAAGCATTGGAATCTAAAACTGGACTCACAGGAGAGGTTCAAATCATAGAAAGTTAGAGTGTAAGTCATCTTGTACTTAAGTCGGCATTGTGCCTTTTGTATTAAATTCGGATGCAATTTCTGTGTTTCATCGTCAATAAGAAGGTCCAAGGGAAACAGTAAACCTAAATTGAAGCATCGGAATCTAAAATTGGATTCACAGGAAAAGTTCAAATCATAGAAAGTTAGAGTGTCAGTCTTCTTGTACTTAAGTCAGCATTGTGCTTTTGTATTAAATTCGGATGCAATTTCTGTGTTTCATCGTCAACAAGAAGGTCCAAGGTATACAGTAAACCTAAAGTGATGCATCGGAATCTAAAACTGGACTAACAGGAGAGGGTCAAATCAGAGAAATTTACGGAGTCAGTCCTCTTGTACTTAAGTCGGCATTGTGCTTTTTGTATTAAATTCAGATGCAATTTCAGAGTTTCATCGTCAGTAAGAAGGTCCAAGGGATACAGTAAACATGAGGTAAAGCATCGGAATCTAAAACTGGACCTACAGGAGAGGTTCAAATCATTGAAAGTTAGAGTGTCAGTCCGCTTGTACTTAAGTCAGCATTGTGTCTTTTGTATTAAATTCTGATTCAATTTCTGTGTTTCATCGACAATAAGAAGGTAAAAGGTATACATCAAACCTGAAGTGAAGCACGGAATCTAAAACTGGACTCACAGGAGAGGTTCAAATCATAGAAAGTTAGAGTGTCAGTCCTCGTGTAGTTAAGCCGGCATTGTGCCTTTTGTATTAAATTCAGATGCGTTTTCTGTGTTTCATCGTCAATAAGAAGGTCCTTGGTATACAGTAAACCTGAAGTGAAGCATCGGAATCTAAAACTGGACTCACAGGAAAGGTTCAAATCATAGAAAGTTAAAGTGTCAGTCCACTTGTACTTAAGTCAGCATTCTGCTTTTGTATTAAATTCGGATGCAATTTCTGTGTTTCATCGTCAATAAAAAAGTCCAAGGTATTCACTAAACCTGAAGTGATCCATCGGAATCTAAAACTGGACTAACAGGAGAGGTTGAAATCATAGAAAGTTAGGGGTCAGTAATCTTGTACTTAAGTAGGCATTGTGTTTTTGATTTAATTCAGATGCAATTTGTGTGTTTCATCGTCAATAAGAAGGTCCAAGGGATTCAGTAAACCTGAAGTGAATCATTGGAATTTAAAACTGGACCTACAGGAGAGGTTCAAATCATAGAAAGTTAGAGTGTTAGTCCGCTTGTACTTGAGTCTACATTGTGCCTTATGTATTAAATTCAGATGCGTTTTCTGTGTTTCATCGTCAATAAGAAGGTGTAAGGTACACAGTAAACCTGAAGTGAAACATCAGAATCTAAACTGGACTCACAGGAGAGGTTCAAATCACAGAAAGTTAGTGTGTTAGTCCGCTTGTACTTGAGTCGGCATTGTGCCTTTTGTATTAAAGTCGGATGCCATTTCTTTGTTTCATCGTCAATAAGAAGGTCCAAGGGAAACAGTAAACCTGAAGTGAAGCATCTGAATCTAAAACTGGACACACAGGAAAGGTTCAAATCATGGAAAGTTAGAGTGTCAGTCCTCTTGTACTTAAGTCAGCATTGTGCTTTTGTATTAAATTCGGATGCAATTTCTCTTTTTCATCGTCAATAAAAAAGTCCAAGGTATACACTAAACCTGAAGTGATGCATGGGAATCTAAGACTGGACTAACAGGAGAGGTTGAAATCATAGAAAGTTAGGGAGTCAGTCCTTTTGTACTTAAGTCGGCATTGTGCTTTTTGTATTAAATACAGATCCAATTTCTGTGTTTCATCGTCAATAAGAAGGTCCAAGGGATACAGTAAACCTGAAGTGAAGCATCGGAATCTAAAACTGGACTCACAGGAGAGGTTCAAATGATAGAAAGTTAGAGTGTCAGTCCTCCTGTAGTTAAGTCGGCATTGTGCCTTTTGCATTACATTCAGATGCGTTTTCTGTGTTTCATCGTCAATTAGAAGGTCCAAAGATACAGTAAACCTGAAGTGAAGCATTAGAATCTAAACTGGACACACAGGCGAGGTTTAAATCATAGAAAGTTAGAGTGTCAGTCCTCTTGTTCATAAGTCGGCATTGTGCCTTTTGTATTAAATTCGGATGCAATTTCTGTGTTTCATCGTCAATAAGAAGGTCCAAGGGAAACAGTTAACCTGAAGTGAAGCATCGCAATCTAAAACTGGACTCACAGGAGACGTCCAAATCATAGAAAGGTAGAGTGTCAGTCCTCTTGTACTTAAGTCAGTATTGTGCTTTTGTATTAAATTCGGATGCAATTTCTGTGTTTCATCGTCAATATGAAGGTCCAAGGTATACAGTAAACCTGAAGTGATGCATCGGAATCTAAAACTGGACTAACAGGAGAGGTTCAAATCATAGAAATTTACGGAGTCTGTCCTCTTGTACTTAAGTCGGCATTGTGCTTTTTGTATGAAATTCAGATGCAATTTCTGTGTTTCGTCGACAATAAGAAGGTCCAAGGTATACAGTAAAGCTGAAGTGAAGCATCAGAAACTAAAACTGGACTCACAGCAGAGGTTCAAATCATGGAGAGTTAGAGTGTCAGTCCTCTTGTACTTAAGTCGGCATTCCGCCTTTTGTATTAAAATCGGATGCTATTTCTGTGTTTCAACCGTCAATAAGAAGGTACAAGGGATACAGTAAACCTGAAGTGAAGCATCGGAATCTAAAACTGGACTCACAGGAGAGGTTCAAATGATAGAAAGTTAGAGTGTCAGTCCTCCTCTAGTTAAGTCGGCATTGTGCCTTTTGCATTACATTCTGATGCGTTTTCTGTGTTTCAGCGTCAATAAGAAGGTCCAAAGAATACAGTAAACCTGAAGTGAAGCATTAGAATCTAAACTGGACTCACAGGCGAGGTTTAAATCGTAGAAAGTTAGAGTGTCAGTCCTCTTGTACTTAAGTCGGCATTGTGCTTTTTGTATTAAATTCAGATGAAATTTCTGTGTTTCATCGTCAATAAGGAGGT